>NC_079439.1:10087148-10126389 GCF_903798145.1 Danio aesculapii
ACATTTAAACATAAGTAAAAATTTACACTGAAAATAAATGACAGAATGACAAATAAATAAATAAAAATAAGGATAAATAATGTAAATCTAAGCCATCCATTCATTCATTTAATTTTCAGCTTAGCATCTTTATTAATCTGGGGTCGCCACAGCAGAATGAACCACCAACTTATACAGCATATGTTTTACGTAGTGGATGCGCTTCCAGCCGCAATCCATCACAGGGAAAAATCTAAGCTGTCCATATTAGCTAGTATTAGTAAAGTATTTTCCTTATAAAGAGAACAAATGTCGTCAAAGGCTGCTTAACCTCTGTCCGAAAGGCACTTTTGATCATCTATATTACAAAAATGTTTGGCATTTTCATTTTGTTTTTTCTCTCTCTTTGGAGTTGTGATGTGTAGATTCCATACAAATTATAAATTTCTGATCGGTCAGTTCTTGTCATGCAACTTGTGGTGCCCTCGCAGCGTTTTTCACCTAGGTGCGCCTGGAAAGCGTGAGCGTGTCGCACAGTGCGCATTGCTCCCAATATGCGCATGCAAAAGAGTTAATAGCCTCAGCCAAGGTAATCAAGTGTGTGTCTGTATTAATAATACAATAACACTTCCGATAAGCTAGCTGGCAGTGAGGTTTTTATTTTCCTTGGTGTTTATGTTTTTTTTTAATTCTACCTTAATGTACAAGCAGTGTTGGGTAAGTTCAATTACAAATCAATTTACAATTTACTGATTACTACTCATAAATTGTAATCTGATTACATTACTAATTACTTCATGTAAAAAGTAATCAGATTACTAATCACTTTACTTTGAAGTTACTTTTAATACATATAAAATATAAAAATACAAAAGATACTGCAGCTCTTTCAATAATTTAATATTCACTGAAAGACATTCAAATGGGTGGATCACAGCAGCTTGACATATTCAAATGAGCTAAAAAGATAGTTCGCCCAAAATTTAAAATTCTCTCATAATTTACTTGCTCTAAACCCGTTTGTCTTTTGTTTTGTTTTTTTAACACAAAAGAAGGACATGAAGAAAAGTGGATACCTGTAACCACTGACATCTATAGTATGAAAACAGCACTGCAGTGTTTAGGTGTTCTGTGTTTGTTTGAGGTATATTGCACAATATGCGCTCCATATGCACATGTGCGCGCAAAAGCATGCAATTACATTGACTTTAATAACAGTAATCAAATGACACAAATGTAAAATGTAATTCGTTACATTACTGCGTTCCTCAATAATGTAATTAGATTACAGTAACGCGTTACACCAAACTCTGTGTACATGCAACTAAAACTCATTCAGAGGCGAGAACCGTTGAACGTGCAACAACTTTAATTATAAGGTAAACAGAAAACAAAAGTCTCCATCTGTAGCTTCTCCAATCGCTTCGACCATCCACATAGCTTGCGTTTCGTTGCGACGTGTAGTTACATTTTTTGCGAGGTGCGTGTCAGTATCGGCGTCAGCCATGGCAAGGGCTATGTGACCGCTCGAAGGCTGCGCCAGACCATTCGCTTGACTCGGGATTGTGACGTATCACCTGTTGTTGGTGTCCCAGGGGGAAATCCTCCTGCCGACACCGACAACAGTTCATCAAACTGGGCTCAGTCAGAAACAGCACTGAAAGCTTCAGTCATCCAGGTTAAGTTTCCGGAGGAGTTTATGAGCTCACAGAGCTGGATGCACCTCTGTAAGGATCTACACTGAAAAAAAAGTGTTGCATGCAAAACTGTTGCAAACAATTTATTTGAGTTGAATTTTAACAAACAAATTAAATTTAACAATGTTCAACTTAACTTAACTTGTTTGTTTAAATTCAGCCCAAATAAATTATTTACAAACACTTAACGTAAAAAAATTGAGTAAATCCAAGGAATCATCCAAGGAATAATTTTTTTCAGTGTAGCGGACTCAGACACGGCCCTAAACGTATCGTCGCTGTTTTTCAGCTTTCATAAAAGCACATAAACACTGTTATTTTCTCAATTAAATCCATGTTAGCCATTTAGCAACGAAGCTAGAGTCACTGGGCAGACAGAAGCCCTGCCCATCACGCGAATGAAGCGGATTTGAAGCGCGAATGAGGCGGGTTTGACGCGCAAATTCTCAAATTCTGCTTTATTCTGGAGAAAGTTTTATTTGTTTTATTTCAGCTAGAATCAAAGCAGTTTTTAAACACTATTTTAAGCACAAAATTATTAGCCTCATTGAGCTATATATTTTTTTGATAGTCTACAGAACAAACCATCGTTATACAATAACTTGCCTAATTACACTAACCTGCCTAGTTAACCTAATTAACCTAGTTAAGCCTTTAAATGTCACTTTAAGCTGTATAGAAGTGTCTTGAAAATATATATAGTCAAATATTATTTACTGTCATCATAAGATAAAAGCATAGACAAAATAATAATAATAATAATACTTAGAAATGAGATTTTACTATTATGTTTAGAAATGTGTTGAAAAAATATTTTGCGTTAAACATAAATTGGTGAAAAAAATAAACAGGGGGGCTAATAATTCATTTAGAAGACTTCAACTGTATATAGCAGTGATCACATTACCGTAACGGTACGAAACCGTGAAACCATGACATTTTTATCCAAGGTTATCATACCGTCTGAATCGTATACCGGCCCATGCATAGTTTGAAGAAAGATCAAGGTCCCATAACGCAATCCATTATTATATATAAACAGGAGAAAATAAAAAAATGAAAACACGAATCACGAAATACGGAAAAATGAGATAATTTACAGGTATTTTTTACAGTGAACTGTACAGTAGAATGTGCTTCTTAAAGTACTGAGACTAATAAAAAACAACATTATTATAAGTAAAGGAATTCAATACAATTAAAAAGGACTAAATCACATATTTTTAGCAGAAATAAAGCAGAATTTGAGAAATAAAATGGACTACACAGAGTACACAAGTATAAAAGTACATAAACATAACTGTAACTGTAAAATGTTAATCGTGCAAGTTAATGACTCAATGAATTGGACCAGCTTTTGATTGCTTAAAGTAAAATGGAAGTATTGAAACCAAGTACAGAAAAAAATTGTTTTAAATGAAAAAAAACTAAATTTAGAGGGGAAATACGGCTCCACTTAGCATAAAAACTAAATATTACAAAACAAAACAGTCCTTGAGACAAACTTGAGTCAGAAAACTTTAGTTGAGTGATATAAAACAACACAAACTAGCTTATTTTTGAATGACTCATTTTCTAACATAACATCAAATTGCAGCTTTTTACCAAACACTGATATTTGCGATTGTGATTCACTTATAGAATTCCTCAGCATCTCATGCAAATAATCCGATTTGTGTGTTTTATTATTTAAATAAAAACAATCAGCAAGAGAAAAATAGTTTGCAAACAGCCAAAGCAGCAGGATATGAAAAAGAAAAGGCTCTTGGGATTGTCTTCCTCTTTGCCTCCGCTGCATATGTGTGTGTGTTCACGTCACATTTCCGGTGACCCAGCTGGACACACAATCCAGACGCTGTTAATTCCTTCTAATTCACTTTCGTTTTCTTCTATAAAATGTAATAGAGTATTTTATATGTTGAATGATAATCTAATATGGAAATTTATAATATAAATATCTCTAGGATTTTATTATTTTAAAGTGAACTGGAGGTTCACTTTAAGAAAGATGATGCATTTCCAACTTAAGTGATTGAGTAGGGGGCAGAGTTTTATTTCTTTAAACTTTTTATTCCTTCTCTCATCTTTCACTTGTAGCAAAGTAATAGATGGAGGGGCGTGGCTAAAAATATTAACATTTACATTTAGCAGACGCTTTTATCCAAAGCGACTTACAAATGAGGACAAGGAAGCAATTTACACAACTATAAGAGCAGCAGTGAACAAGTGCTATAGACAAGTAAAGTCTAAGAAGCAAAGCATTAGAAAAAAAGACAAGACCCCGCCCTCCCTTCAAAAATGAAGGTATATATATATATATATATATATTTGCTTGTGTGTTTTTAAATAATACATAACAATAATTCTAAAAATAATAATAAATAATATTCTATACATAAATATTTGATATTCGCCACACAAATTAAGTTACATTTTTTGTTTTAGCAGTTTAAGTGTTTAGCAGTTTAATAGTGACCCAAGTAATATCTAACAGGTTTATATTTTGTACTTCAATGTCGGGACAGATCCACACACTGCCGCTAGATGGCGCCACTAACTCAGTTAGTTCTCTTGTGTCCATAGAATATAACTTTCCCTGTAATTTATTCGACTCTTTATTCCAACGTGATAAATAACCTACTAGTCAGTGAAAAACCTCAAACTGTAAAAATATTAAGTCCAGCTGAATTGAGCAGCCTAATTTACTTTAACATTCCACCATGAAAAAATAATCATTTGGTTATATGGTAATCAAAATGATTATCATCCCATGTGGAATACAGAGTAGCCTAGGTAGGTCTACAGCTACATCCCTGAAAGACGTCAGGAGTGACGCGGGTCATCTGCTTTGATGACAATGGAGACCCCCAACAAAAAATAAATAAATAAATAAACTTTGGATTTGCGCAAATTACAGGCGTCACCCCATTGAGTTAGAAAATACGAAAATCTGTACATATACGGAAATCACATCTCTGCATTCCAGAGCGCATGGACAGATTTTGATTACAGATTACCAAAACAAACTGTTTTGTGTGCTAGCAAATGTGCTACAACTAAATGTGCTACAACTAAATGCTAGCAAATGTGCTACAACTAAATGTGCTACAACTAAATGTGCTACAACTAAATGTGCTACAACTAAATGTGCTACAACTAAATGTGCTACAACTAAATGTGCTATAACTAAATGTGCTACAACTAAATGTGCTACAACTAAATGTGCTATAACTAAATGTGCTACAACTAAATGTGCTACAACTAAATGTGCTACAACTAAATGTGCTACAACTAAATGTGCTACAACTAAATGTGCTACAACTAAATGTGCTACAACTAAATGTGCTACAACAAAACATTGTAAACTTTGATTTCATACAGACTTTAAGAATTTACCAAAAATCACAACAAAAGCAAAATGTTTCAAAAGTAATATTTTGTATTCACTAATTGATTATCTAAATTATTTGTTTATTTTTAATTTAAGGACAAAATGCAACACTAATTTGATTACTGAAAACACTGTTCTTAAACAAATGTAGGGAAAAAAAAAGACATTTCTGAAAAAGAATCTCTGAACAAAAAGATAAATATTAAGATAAATCTACATTACTTTCAGCGAACATACACCTGCTCTCAACAATATTGACTGAAAGTTATAAAAAAAAAAAAACAACAAATTTTTATCTTGTTCCATTTTCAAAAAACTGTCTAATTATTTTGCCAACACGGCCTTTCTTTTTCATTCACTATATATATATATATATATATATATATATATATATATATATATATATATATATATATATATATATATATATATATATATATATATATATATATATATATATATATATATATATATATATATATATATACACACACATATATATATATATATACACATATACATGATGATGATGATCGATATATATATACATACATATATAGTTGAAATCAGATTTTTTGCTTTTTTTACAAATATTCCCCAAATGAAGTTTAACAAAGCAAGGACATTTTCACAGAATGTCTGATAATATTTTTTCTTCTGGAGAAAGTCTTATTTGTTTGATTTCGGCAAGAAGAAAAGTAGTTTTTAATTTTTTAAAATCCATTTTAAGGTCAGAATTATTTGCCCCTATAAGCTAATTTGTTTTCGACTGTCTACGGAACAAACCATCATTATACAATAACTTGCCTAATTACCCTAACGTGCCTAGTCAAGCCTTTAAATGTCACTTTAAGCTGTATAGAAGTGTCTTGAAAAATATCTAGTCAAATATTATTTACTGTCATCATCACAAATATAAAATAAATCAGTTATTAGAAATGAGTTATTAAACCTATTATGTTTAGAAATGTGTTGAAGAAATCTGCTCTCCGTTAAACAGAAATTAGGGAAAAAATTACAGGGGGCTAATAATTCTGACTTCAACGGTATATAAAGGTCATCATATAACATATGGTTTAATATAATTAGAATCTTAACTACATCTAAATTATAGAATGCAATATAATAATATTATTATAAATAACATTAAAACATCAGAATAACTGCCCAGTGACTGATAATAACTAAGAAAAAACACTATTTAAATAAAGCCTGATCATGTTTTCGTAATAAACACAGAAGAAAGTTTCATAAACCATTGTTTCAATCTTTCAATATTGCACTTCAACATTCTGGCCGTTTCTTAGAATTTCTTTCATTTCTTTATTCTGTGAATCTGGCCTAGATTAGGCTCAGGTTCCTCTTTCCAAGTAAGTCTTATCTCGCTTTTTAAAAAAATAGCAATTCTGATTGCTTAGAATTGATTTGAGGTCTGCCACACAGACTCCAGACTCCAGAGTCCCTGATGAAATGTAGATTTACCGTACTAAGTTTTCATTCATGCATGCATGTGCTTGAATGAAACGCATTGCACATTGATTTCAAAACTCTCATCTTGATGACTATCCTCATAAACGCAGTCATATATGTCTTAATAAATGTACAGAGGTGGAAATATGATGTGAATCATAATATTGGATCCGTGCATTTAGACTACAAGTGACAGAAGCGTAAATAAACCTGTCAATGGTTTAATAATAAAAACATGACAAGATTACTGTAAAGAAAACTAGTTAGACTAAATCCATTTCCACACATACACAGATATTTTTATAAATAGCTTTCCCTGCTTTCGTTTTTAAAACAAAAGCTCCGTCCACATGAAAACGCCAACGCACTGTGAGGCATGTTAAAGGCACGCTGAACCAGCAGGGGGCAATAATGACACTTTTGTTTGCTGGGTAAGTATTTGCGCGAGTAAACTGCATACAAGTCAATGCAAACGTGAGAACAGAGGCAGATTGAGCATCCCGCAGTGAATAAGACGCTGAATACGCAACACATTTAATGCGAACGTGCAGAATTTTGCTCATTCGCATTTTATTGGTGTGAGTTGGCCAATCAGAGAGGAGAAAACAGCACACACGCTGACATCATGAGGTGAAAACTCC
This sequence comes from Danio aesculapii, assembly GCF_903798145.1. Lineage (NCBI taxonomy): Eukaryota > Metazoa > Chordata > Actinopteri > Cypriniformes > Danionidae > Danio > Danio aesculapii. The sequence goes on from NC_079439.1 coordinate 10,094,327, forward strand.
CGTTAAAGTGTCTACACAACCACACATCGTACCCAGAATTTCGGAAAATCTTCACCCTGGCCGGAGTTTTAAGATTCAGTTACCAATACAGTGGTCCGACGCTAATTGCAGGAATTACGTTCTAAAAACAACCCGCAATAGGGGAAATCCATGAAGTAGTCCGGTTTATTTTTTACAAGTATTCCAGATGTTTTAGGGCTGAAATGTTGTTCTGGTCATACTAAAACGCTGCAATCATTTCAGTATTAGTATTATTATATTAATAATGACCTTCAGAATTGTCAAGAGCGTCTGTGTGCCGCTTCTCACGGCTTCAAATGCCACTGCGTGTCAGGATTGCCTTCTGAGGCTCAAGTCATTTGTTATATGAACAAAAGATTCACGAGCTTCTCCTACCGCAGCAAACTCAGTTTTTGATGTTGATATTTGGCGCCAGATAACCAGGAAGTGTTGATTTTGTTCTCTTTGAGTCGTTGGATGGAAACACTGCTTTATTCGCACGTCTTTTATATGATAATCCAGTTTTGTGAATACAGTTAATTGAATGGAAACATAGCTATAGATCCACCAAACTAAAACAGACTACATTCTTAAGAGGGTCACACACCGGATGCAAGTTGGAAGTAACCCTCACCGGAGGCGCACATTCGCATGTTACGTGAAATTTAATTATTCAGATGGCGCTCTGTGGCGCGGCAGAAATATGAGCAGTGGTAGCTGGGTACCGCAGACATCTGCAACTTGCATACCCTGATACAAACCTATGTTTACAACTAAAAAAATGGCGTGGCGCATCCACTGTGCGACACCTTTTTACGACGGTCTTGCTTCTGACAGTTACAACCCTTTTTGCATCCTTGTTGAAACTCACACTGCTAGTAATTGAAGATTTCTGTAAATTTGGCAAGCTGAACGCATTCTGCACTGTACAGGAGACACGGAGGAGATTGATTGACAATGGTCTACAGCCAATCAGGACGCAGAACACAAATTCGCTCTAAAAAAATCTGCATGTCAAATTGTACTAAAAAAAAAATCTACAAAAACTGCGAGGCCACAAATGATGAACAGTGTTATAGTGAAGGACCACTGTACTCCACTATTGTGTGGATAAACAGTGTTTTTTTTCATTTCCTTGTACTTGTACATGTGTAATGACAATAAAGTTGAATCTAAAAATCTAATCTAATCCTAATACCTTGGTTCTTGTGAAAAAATACATTGGTTCTACAGAACTTAAAGCACTGTTTTCATCTGAACTGTATTGTTTTTATGCTACAGTTTTGTTTTGTTTTTATTACTGGCTCTTTATTACATTTAAATAACTGAACTTTAAAGTTGGGCTACTGTTTTTTATTCTGTAATCCTAATTTTGGAATACAGAAATGACTCTGGTTTTTAAATATTGGTGGCTTATTATAAAATATACTGTCACATGGGTTAAAACTAGGAATGCAAGAACTGTTTTTATATTTATTTATTTTCCTTAATAAAAATAGAGTAAAATATTTTAATCACTGTACTCAGAGTTCATACACATATTTACTACTAAAATTCCATGACTTTTCCAAGACTTTTCCAGAACTTTCAGGTACATTTTCATGACCCATTGATTCATGTAATGTCTACATATACATGGTAAATAATATGAAAAACAATGCATGTTCAAATTTAATCCAGCACATCATAGAACACTCAGCAATCTATGTTGTTTAATTTTTTTTAATCCATGTAAAATTGATTTTAATGCTTAAAACAGCACTAATAATGTGAAAGCATGTTTTTGGCCAAGAACAGAAAATAAGTAAAAACAACCAACCTATATTCAAGTTAGGGCTGCACAATATATCATTTCAGCATCGATATCATAATGTGTGCATCTGCAATAGTCCCATCGCAGGATATGCTATGTTAAATTTGGAATATAGTTTAATATAGAGATAAATCATAATGGAAGAAAGATTTATCAACTGTTTTATTATCATTTGTTTTAAACATTTATGAGCTTCTTTTTTTTTAAATGAACACAAAAAGATTATAATTTAATAACTCCTATAGTATTGAAACAAGTGAAGTGTGAGTAAATAGTGAGTACATTATAATCTTTGAGTAAACCGTCCCTTTAAGGCCTGTGACTGTGTGAACATTTCAATATTTCAGAGTTTAAAACATCCGGCCACAAGAAATATTTTGTAACTTTAATAAAGATTAAATAATACACAATGAAGACTATGCAGTGTTGATTATTCAATATCTGTACCTGAATAGTGAACACCTGAAAACTAGAATTCACTTTTATCTTTACTATATTTTATTTATCTATGCTTGTAATTTATTTGTTATATTATTCGAGATTCACTCCCCTATAAAATCCCCCCAATCAATCCAAATAAACCTGTTAAATCATCTGGTGAAATTGTATTGACATCGCAATATAGATCACAGAAATACAAAATATGCTAATGTCAGAATTTTCCAATATCGCGCAGCCCTAATTCAAGCATACAGATATTTGTTAAACTAATTTCCATGACTTTTCCAAAACTTTTTCTGTTTTTCCAAAACTTTTCCAGGCCTGGAAAATGCCACGTCAAAATTCCATGACTTTTTTCTGGTTTTCCATGACCGTATTTTTGGCGTATTGAGCATATGTTTGTTCAAACTACTTGTTTAAAATGAGCTGAAACTATTTAATTCTTAGGTTTTTTGGGCACAACTTAATTCTTTTATTTTCAATCTACTTAAATTCATGAAAGATTAGTTAGCTTAATTCCTTCATGTTTCCTCCAGCATTTTTAGTGCAACACTAACAGAGCATTTTAATAATTTTCACAGATTCATGTGAACGCGTTTCGATTAACAAGTTGTCATCAGTAAACAAAACCCTTAAAAAGGAAAAACTCGATCCATCACTGTTGTGTAAACCCACCCTAACGTGGTCTACAGTATTCCCGATGCTTGCTTTAGCATGCAGCACTAATTACACACATTGTAGGACATTCCTACAAATGAGCAAAACACATTACAGCACCTCAGCGGCACTCCACGATGTCTGTGCATCTGCTAGACAAACCTTCAGCGTCTCCAAACGCACAATGACAGCATTCTTTACTCGACTGCAAGCATGATACAATGCTACCTTGTCATTTCCCCCCTGTCCTGTTGGCACAAGCCCATTGAATAGCCATTCTTTCTCCCCCAGACGCACCAGCATGCACAAAAACCCAACAGGAGTGCTGATGCCAAGCTCCAAACATGCCGAAACTGCGACTTTCTGGCCTTTTATGAGGCTGCAGAGCCTGAGGTGGTTGATCAAAAGGAAGTGCTGTACACACACGTGCGCACACACACTTAAACTGAACGCTACTGAAGGCTTTTATCGTCCACATCAAGCAGTCACATTACGAAACCCAGTTCCCCCCGTATATGGGTGGGAGATCAGAGGCAAAACCAATGAATGATGCAATGAAATAGGGCTGCGCAACATACTGAAAATATATCGTTGATCGTGATAATATAGATTGATGATGCGCGAAATTCAGATGGAGGGCAGGAAGTGGTTCTTCTACATAGGAATCGATAGCAGAACATCAAAATGTTTCTGTTTTATGTTGTTTATAATTGTTTAAATCAGCCAAAATAAGAAATGCAGAACAGCATTTATAGACTTTCAAAAGTTTTAGCTTGTAAAGGGGAGAAAGTTCAGGAAACTGACTGAAAAACAGAAGAAAATGGCATGTAATAAACATTTTTTCAATACATCCATGTATATGCATTTTTTTAATGCTATAATTCATTTCACAACACCAGTAAAGATTATATACAGCCCTAGCTACAGTTGATTGAATTAATCGCCCCCCTGTTTATTTTTTTCCCAATTTCTGTTTAACAGAGAGCATTTTTTTCCAACACATTTCTAAACATAATAGTTTTAATAACTCATTTCTAATAACTGGTTTATTTTATCTTTGCCATGATGACAGTAAATAATATTTGACTAGATATTTTTCAAGACACTTCTATACAGCTTAAAGTGACATTTAAAGGCTTAACTAGCTTAATTAGGCAGGTTAGGGTAATTAGGCAAGTTATTGTGTAACGATGGTTTGCTCTGTAGACTATCAAAAAAATATCTTAAAGGGGCTAATAATTTTGACCTTAAAATGTATTTAAAAAAATTAAAAACTGCTTTTATTCTATCCGAAATAAAACAAATAAGACTTTCTCTAGAAGAAAAAATATTATCAGACATACTGTGAAAATTTCCTGAATCTGTTAAACATCATTTGGGAAATACTTAAAAAAGAAAAAAAAAAGTCAAAGGGGGTCTAATAATTCTGACTTCAACTGTATGTGTATAAATATTTTAATGTGTTATATAAAAATCAGATACAAACACCACCACACGTATACAAAATCCAGGAGAGTATAAATAACGTATCCTGCCATGTAATCACTGCAATGAAATCTATGTCTTGTTTTGCAATAATCCAAGTCTTTACTGGCGTATTGGCAGAATAAACAACCGTAACGTGAACATCTAGATGCGCAGCAGTGGTGAATGTTGATGGTGAGTTCATCTTCTGAACGAATAAAAGAAATGCAACCCTTGTGACAAAACTTAAGATGGTTGTTATTGTGGAGCATTTAAAATATCAGCATACTATCATCTCACATTGCAAGGATTAGATGTTTTGTTTCCAGTGTGGACTTAGAGAAACTTGTTCATGCTTTTATCACCAGCAGGGTGGATTACTGTAACAGCCTCCTTACTAGCCTTCCCAAAAAGACTCTGCGGCCAGGATTCTGACCAGAGCCAGAAAATCAGAGCACATCACACCTGTCCTCAGGTCTTTACACTGGCTCCCAGTTACATTCAGAATGGATTTTAAGTATTATTACGGGTCTATAAATCACTAAACGGGCTAGGAGCTCAATACATTACAGATATGCTCACTGAATACAAACCTAACAGATCAGTCAGATCTTTAGGATCAAATAAACTAGAAATTCCAAGAGTTCAGTCAAAGCAGGGCTAATCTGCTTTCAGCAACTAATAGCGCCCCCTGCTGCTGGAATCAGCTTCCAGACATGATCAGATGTGCTCCAACATTAGGCACGTTCAAATCAAGACTGAAAACACATCTGTTTAGCTGTGCCTTTAATGAATGCGCACTGTGCTACGTCCAACAGATCGCACTATTATGTCTTTTTTGAACGTTGAATTATTTTTCATCTAAAAAGTTGACATGATAGCAGCCAATAAGAATCAGAACTTCTGCTGAGTTTTCCAGCTTATAAAAAATATCTATTTTGTAATGCTAGTATCGTAAAAAATATCGTTATCGCAACACTTATAACAAATATAAACACTCAGGGCCCTATTATACACCCGGCAATACAAAGCGCAAGACATGTTTGGTGCGATGTGTTGCTTTTTTCAGACCAACGCAACCCAAATTTTCCACGTTGTTTAAATAGTAAATCTATTTGTGCCACTTTGTGGACTCATGGGTGTCTAGATAGGAGGTGTGTTAACGCTCATTCTTGGAGAGTTGCTATTTTGAGAAACTAAAAGAAACTGCGCAATTGACCAACTGAAAGCAGGGTTTTGGAGACGTCTGAGTCACCATATGGGGCAAAAGAATAACACGTGTGTTTGGACATAGCTCAGTTTTTTTGACCACACTTCGTTATTATTATTAATTTATTTGGTTGCTGGAAATTTGAACTGAATTTAGAGAGTTCTGAAACAAATCGTTGCACTTAAACTAAATTAAATATGTAGACTAATGAATGTCTTCAGTAAAGTGTGTACAACACCATTTCCTTATTCACAAAAGTAAACAAGCAGAGTAAAAGTAAAGAGAAAGTAAAGAGGCCAAATGGAGGAGGCTCGTTCTTTATCCTTGCACTGCAGATGATCTCTTTTATCACCAGTGAATCGGTCCGTTTTTCCACTTACAAAGTCCGCCATGTAAATAGCAAATGCACCATGGCGTGACGCAACTGACTCTTAAAAGGAATGGGAGAGGAGACTCTGATTGGTTTAATACAGGTCATGCTCAAAACACACCCATGAGTCATTAAGAGAATAAGCACAACCCTGTTAGACCATGTGCCAGGGAGAAGAGTGTACTTTTCCGTCCTTAAAATAGCAAAAGTGGATTCGGACACGCCCTTAATGCTTTTCCGCCATGCTATTTAGACTTTGCAACTAGATCGTTAAAATAGAGCTCTCAATGTGTTCCCACACACAACCAGAGCATATGCTAAGCAAGACATTCCTGCAAACACACAAGAACACCTTAGATAAAAGAAATACACCAAAAAAACAACAAAATCTTACACAAACTGTACTTATGCATGCTATAAACATCACACCTAAGGTCTGAGGATGAAGCTGACAATTCTTTATGGATTCTGTTTTGGTACGTTCACAAAGCAGAGTTAATCAATGAGTTTGCCAAAGTTTCATTTTGAAAACTGCTGCATAATCGAAAGTATTCATATCTCAGATGACCCTGCCTGTAACCAACAAGTACTGTGGTGGGTCATACATGTTCGTCAGAAGGCTCTTCCTGTTACTTGCATGGCTGCAAAACAAGCTGCACTGTGAACCAGGCCTTTGCCGTTTAGACAAAACTAAAAACATATAAGCAAATAAATACATCAAGACAATATATAAATTATTAAGAAGGTATTTAATATCCTTTCAGCACTGCAAGAACATTCATATACAGTGCTCAGCATAATCGAGAACAGCCCATTTTGAAAATGAATATTTGTATCCATTTCTCAGTGAATATAGTATTTATAGAATATGTATTTTGGTGCATTTAAACAAAACAGATTTATTAACCAGATATATTTATTTAAATAATATTTGTTACCAAACAGATTTAGAAATAGAAAGATAATACTATTAAATTAAAGCAAAATATTGCAAAAATAAATTTGCAATAACAAACTACAAACTACAAACTATCAACTAAATTTTTCCTTTTTTTTTTTTTGCTTCTCTTGATTTTTCCTCTTTTTAAATTTGTATTTAATATTTTTCTATAACATATCAATTTGGCTGTATTAGTTTTTGGACTGTTATCATAAGTTATTTTGTTAGATGAGCTCCAGATTTGGCTTCAGTACTGACTAATCTAATGTACAGTTAAAGTCAGAATTATTAGCCCCCCTGAATTATTAGCCACCTTTCTCCATTTTCTGTTTAACAGAGAGCAGATTTTATTCAACACATTTCTAAACATAATAGTTTTAATAACTCATTTCTAATAACTGATTTATTTCATCTTTGTGATGACGACAGTAAATAATATTTTTCTAAATATTTTTCAAGACACTTCGATACAGCTTAAAGTGGCATTTAAAGGCTTAACTAGGTTAATAGGGTATATGCCGAGCTGGTGTTGTTCCCATACTGATAACCTTCCGGTGACCGGTTATTGTACGTTTTTTTTTTTCCATTTTATACGATTCCTTTTACAGCATCGATGTTGTAATGTAATTAAGACTTTGGCATTCATTCAGTTGCTCAAGCGTAAAACGAGACAAAAAGCCGTTTACTCGCACGCACCCGTCAGAATCGGCAGGCTAGCGCAGAAGCTCCATTGAATATACTGGGGTAAAATAAATGTTCATATTATAAAGACATGGCAGGGAAAAATGTAATTTAATGCAGTGCTTCTTGTTCAATCTCAGACCCACTTTCTATTGGATATCACTCAGCCGGTGGAGATCACTGATTTTTAAGGAAAACTGACCTTAAACGCGCCAAATTTTGCAAACAGTTCACCGGAAGCGCTTAACCCAGGTTCCTGGCAAATGAAAAGTCCTATTAGCATGCTTCGGCATATACCCTTTAGGTTAACTAGGCAGGTTAGGGTAATTAAGCAAGTTATTGTATAATGATGGTTTGTTCTGTAGACTACTGAAAAAAAAATACCTTAAAGGGGCTAATAATTTTGTCCTAAAATGGATTTTAAAAAATTCAAAACTGCTTTTATTCTAGCCGAAATAAAACAAATAAGACTTTCTCTAGAAGAAAAAATATTATCAGACATACTGTGAACATTTCCTTGCTCTGTTAAACATCATTTGGGAAATATTTAAAAAAGAAAACAAAATTCAAAGGGGGGCTAATAATTCTGACTTCAACTGTATAAACACAAATATAATATTGTATAGCTTCCTATTAAAAATGTGATTTTAAAAGAGAGATTTGTGAGGGGTGTACTTACATATGCGCAGCACTGTAGCTTAATACAGATTATTATTATTATCTCATTTTGATTCCCTAGTCAAATGCCAAACATCAGCACTCAGCACACTCACTGCTATAACACTTGTGGGAAATAAAATATGATTTGCATTCTAGCTGCAATAATATCTGCCTGACATAAACATCTGTCTGATATAAACTGATCAAGATGCATGCGAGGGCATCTGGCATAAACACATGCATGCAAATTGCCCTGTCATCATTATCATTATTATATTAGTATAATTATTATTATCGCTAATAATAAATGCAGAATCAGCTAAAGTAACATTAAAGTAACAGCACATTTGGCATTCACTCATTTGCATACAGAATGTTCACAAGTCTCTTTCATGTGCATTCATATTTCATTATTAGTAGTACAATCATCATCATGCAACAAACCATAACCTGCACTTAAAAGCAGTCTTTCAAGTTGCTCGATTTAGATAATAAAAAGCACATCTGGCATAAATATGCTCACAAGCCCATTTTAAGTGTGTACAAATGAGCTTAACATGATATAATTATCGTTAATATAATCATAAAAAACTAAACTGTGAACCTTCTGTTTGTTTGATCCAGATAATAAAAACATATCAGGCAAAAACTCATTTTCATAGTGGTTTAAGAGTTTTTCACGCGTGTATGCAAATTAGATTGCTTTATTTTCATTATCTATTATTATTATTGTTATTATTAAATCATAAAAACACCATAAACCAAAGTAAAAACACTTTCTAGACACTTGATCCAGATAATAAAACACACATCTGGCATAAACTTATTTGCAAAGACGTTTGAGCACTTTTAACGTGCATGCAAATTATATTGTAATATAGTTATTATTAGTAGTAGTATCATCATTATAAAATCATAAACACACCATAAACTAAAGTATAAGCACTAATTCTAGACACTTGATCCAGATAATAACACACACATCTGGCATAAACTCATTTGCATAGACGGTTGAGGCCCTTTCACATGTGTATGCAAATTGTGTTCTCAAATTATCACTATTTATTATTATTATTATTATTATTATTATTATTATTACTAAATCATAAAAACACCATGAACTAAAGTAAAAACTCTTTCTAGATGCTTGATCCAGATAATAAAAACATCTGGCATAAACTCATTTGCATAAATGTAAATTATGTTGTAATATTACACTTATTATTATTTAGTATTACTAACATCATCATCATCTATTATTATTATTATTATTATTATTAAATCTTAAACACACCTTTTACTTGAACTTTAGTAAAACACTTTCTAGATGCTTGATCCAGATAATAAAAACACATCTGGCATAAACTCATTAGCATACAGGTTTGTGTCCTTTTTACATGTGTATGCAAATAAGGTTGTAATATTATTAGTAGTATTATTATTATCATTATTAAATCATAAACACACCGTAAACTAAAGTAAAACAAGTTCTAGACACTTGATCCAGATAATAAAACACACATCTGGCTTTAACTCATTTGCAGGAGGCACTTTTCACATGTGTATGCAAATTATGGTGCAATATTATCATTTATTATTATTATTATTATTATTATTATTATTATTATTATTATTATTGTTATTAAATCATAGTCAGACCATAAACTAAAATAAAAACACTTTCTAGATGCTAGATCCAGATAATAAAAACATCTGGCATAAACTCATTTGCATAGACGTTCCATCCCTTTTCACGTTTGTATGCAAATTAGGTTGCAATACTGTCATTATTAATTATTATTATCCCTATAAAATCATAAACACACCATAAACTAAAAGTAGAAAACACTTTCTAGATGCTAGATCCAGATAATAAAAACATCTGGCATAAACTCATTTGCATAAATGTAAATTATGTTGTAATATTATAATTATTATTACTTAGTATTACTATCATCATCATCATCATCATCATCATAAACACACCATAAACTAAAGTAAACAACTTTCTAGACGCTTGATCTGGATAATAAAAACACACATCTGGTAAAAACTCATTTGCATAAATGCAAATTATGTTGTAATATTATAATTATTTGGTATTATGATTATCATCATCATCATCATAAACACACCATAAACTAAAGTAAAACACTTTCTAGACGCTTGATCTGGATAATAAAAACACATCTGGCATTAACTCATTAGCATACAGGTTTGTGCCCTTTTCACATGTGAAATTAGGTCAAATTAGGTTGTAAGGTTTCACATGCAAATTAGGTTGTAATATTATTTTTATCAACATAAAATCATAAACACACCAAAAACTAAAGTAAAAAAATTCAGATAATTAAAAAAACACATCTGGCATAAACTCATTTGCATAAAGGTTGAAGCATTTGTAACGTGTATGCAAATTATGGTGCAATATTATCATTTATTATTATTATTAATATTATTATTGAATTATTGTTGTTATTATCATTATTACTATTATTATTATTATTATTATTAAATCATAGTCAGACCATAAACTAAAGTAAAACACTTTCTCGGTGCTAGATCCAGATAATGAAAACACATCTGGCATAAACTCATTTGCATAAAGGTTGAAGCATTTGTAACGTGTATGCAAATTAGATTGCAATATTATTATGATTAATTATTAATATTAAATCATAAACACGTTATAAACTAAAGTAAAAACAAGTTCTAGATGCTTGATCTGGATAATAAAAACACACATCTGGCTTTAACTCATTTGCATACAGGCTCGAGCACTTTTCACGTGTGTATGCAAATTATGGTGCAATGTTATAATTTATTATTATTAATATTATTATTATTATTATTATTATTAAATCATAGTCAGAGCATAAACTAAAATAAAAACACTTTCTAGATGCTAGATCCAGATAATAAACACATCTGGCATAAACTCATTTGCATAGACATTCCATCCCTTTTCACGTTTGTATGCAAATTAGGTTACAATACTGTCATTATTTATCATTATTATCCCTATAAAATCATAAACACACCATAAACTAAAAGTAGAAAACACTTTCAAGACGCTTGATCCAGATAATAAAAACATCTGGCAAAAACTCATTTGCATAAATGTAAATAATGTTGTAATCTTATAATTATTATTATTTGGTATTATGATTATCATCATCATCATCATCATCATCATCATCATAAACACACCATAAACTAAAGTAAAACACTTTCTAGACGCTTGATCTGGATAATAAAAGCACATCTGGCATAAACTCATTTGCATACACATTCAAGCCTTTTTCAGATGTAAATGCAAATTAGGTTCCAATGCTATCATGATTTGTTATTATTATTAAATCATAAACACGCATTTGACCACAATTGAACATATGCATGCAAATTATGTTGAAATATTTTAACTATTATATTATTATTATAGATTATTAAATCATAAACACACAAAAAACTAAAGTATGAGCAGTTTACTGATGCTTGATCCAGACAATTAAAAAAACATCTGGCATAAACTCATTTGCATTGAGCCCATTTCACATGTGTATGCAAATTACATTGTAATTTTATCATTATTTACTAGTATTATTATTATTAATTGTTATTATTACTATAAACTCATGAACACACGCCATAAACTAACGTAAAACATTGTTTGTATGCGGATCCCGATAATAATTAAAAAAAACACACACACATCTGGCATAAACTCATTTACATACACGTTCAAGCCCTATTCAGATGTGCATGCAAATTATGTTGTAATATTACCAGTGTTTATTAATATTATTATTATTATTATTATTATTATTATTATTATTATTATTATTATTATTATTATAAAATCATAAACACCAAAAGGTAAAGTAAAAACACATTCTAGAGGCTTGATCCAGATAGTTAATAAACAAAAACTAAATTTACATGTACATTCCTGCTAAATGCATGCAAAGTACGTTTTCCATATTATTGTTATTATTAATTAATCATTAAAATATTTTATTAATTAATCATTAAAATATACCATAAGCTAAGATCAAATCAGTCTTTCCAGCTAATAAAAAGCACATCTGGCACAAACTAATATGCATACAAGCCCATTTCTCATTTGCATGCAGTTTAGCATGTCATATTATTATTACTAATATTATTATTATTATTATTATTATTATTATTATTATAGTTATTACTAATATTTTCCCCATTGTTATAAATATTATAATTACACCATAACATAAAGTAAATGTAGTCTTTCAAAGTCGCTTGACTCAATCCAGCTAATAAAAAGCACATCTGGCACAAACTAATATGCATACAAGCCCATTTCTTGTTTGCATGTAGGTTCCCTTATCAAACTATTCTTCCTATTATTATCAACATCGTTATAAATAAATAAATACACCATAATATAAAGTAAATGTAGTCTTTCAAAGTCACTTAACTTAATCCAGCTAATAAAAAGCACATCTGGCACAAACTAATTTGCATACAAGCCCATATTCCATTTGCATGGAGTTTACCTGGTCATATTATTATTATTATTATCATAATATAAATGCACCATAATATAAAGTAAATGCAGTCTTTCAAAGTCACTTAACTTAATCCAGATAATAAAAAGCACATCTGGCACAAGCTAATTTGCATACAAGCCCATTTCTCATTTGCATGTAGTTTACCATGTCATATTATTATTACTATTATCATTCCCACTATTATCACTAACGTTATAAATAATATAAATTCATCATAATATAAAGTAAATGTAGTCTTTCAAAGTCGCTTAACGTAATGCTGATAATGAAAAGCACATCTGGCACAAACTAATTTGCATACAAGCTCATTTCTCATTTGCATGCAGTTTACCTGGTCATATTATTACTAATATTATCACCATCGTTATAAATAATATAAATACACCATAATATAAAGTAAATGTAGTCTTTTAAAGTCGCTTAATTTAATCCTGTTTAAAAAAAGCACAAACTAATTTGCATACAAGCTAATTTCTTATTTGCATGCAGTTTACCTCGCCATATTATTATTATTATCACAATGGTTATAAATAAATAAATGCACCGTAACAAGTAAATGTAGTCTTTTAAAGCTGCTTAACTTAATCTTGATAAAGAACAACACATCTGGTACAAACTAATTTGCATACAGGATAATTTCTCATTTACATGCAGTTTACCTTGTCATTATTATTATTATCATTACTATTATTATCACCATCGTTATAAATAAATAAATGCACCATAACATAAAGCAGATGTAGTCTTTCAAAGTCGCTTAATTTAATCCTGATAATAAAAAGCTCATCTGGCACAAACTAATTTGCATACAAGCTCACTTCTCATTTGCATGCAGTTTACTTTGTCATATAATTATTATTACTATTATTATCATAATATAAATACACCATAAAATAAACTAAATGCAGTCTTTCAAAGTCGCTTAACTTAATCCTGATAATGAAAAGCACATCTGGAACAAACTAATTTGCATACAAGCCCATTTCTCATTTGCATGGAGTTTACCATGTCATATTATTACTACTATCATCATCATTATTATAAATAATATAAATACACCATAATATAAACTAAATGCAGTCTTTCAAAGTCGCTTAACTTAACCCTGGTAATGAAAAGCACATCTGGCACAAACTAATTTGCATACAAGCCCATTTCTCATTTGCATGGAGTTTACCATGTCATATTATTATTATTATTATTATTATTATTATTATTATTATTATTAAGATTACAATCACCATCGTTATAAATAATACAAATACTAAGCAATATAAAGTAAATGCAGTCTTTTGTTAAGTTGCTTAACTTAATCCAGACAATAAAAAGCAAATCCAGCACAAATTAATTAGCATAAAAACGCCCATTTCTCTTTTGCATGTAGTTTACCATGTCACATTATCACTACTACCATCACTATCATTATAAATGATATAAATACACCATAACATAAAGTAAATGTAGTCTTTCAAAGTCGCTTAACTTAACCCTGATAATGAAAAGAACATCTGGAACAAACTAATATACATACAAGTCCATTTCTCATTTGCATGGAATTTACCTTGTCATATTATTACTAATATCATCACCATCGTTATAAATAATATAAATACACCATAATATAAAGTAAATGCAGTCTTTCAACGTCCCTTAACTTAATTCTGATAATGAAAAGCACATCTGGAACAAGATAATTTGCATACAAGCCCGATTCCCATGTTTTTGCGTCACATTATTACAGATATTAAACAAGACTGCATACGCATGTTGTGTAACAAAATAAATTACGTAATCGCCGTCTTAAATTTCAAACCCATTAAGAAACTTCAAAGTAGGCGTAAACTCACGAGCACGTGCAGTTATTTATTTTTAAAGCCCAAATTATTAAAAATAAATAATTAAAAATGACGCTTATTAAAAATTGCCCACTCCAAATGACGCAAATTCTAAGAATGCGTACGTAATTCACGTATCTTTCGGACCGAGCCAGACACGCGCTGTGAAACTGCGTGATCCCTTTAAACTTTTCTGCGACTGTCAAGTTCATTATAACTTAACGAGGGAAAGATAACCCGAGAGTACAGTTGCGTGGCTTATATGAAGCTGTAAATGTACAAGCAGGAAAGTTTGAGCTGAAACCCTCGCGTTCCGCGTCATCTGCGCTGACCAACAAACTTCTGGCGCAAAAGAGTCGGGATTATTATACAGCACTCACAGGTTGTTAGTAAGTATCTGAATACAGTTAAAGAGCTTAGCATGCGGCTTAAAATAGTGCCTTCACAATTATTAAATATGACTTGCCTGCCAGCCGCGATGTCCGTTACTTTCTCTCTCATATTGGATGCACGCAGCAACAGCCCTGCGTAAACTTTCAGGAAGAAAAAAAACACAAACTTTCCATGGACGCTGCGACAACAAGCCACGATAAACGCTTGATGTGGCGAGACACACTCCTACAAAATAAAAGCCCCGGTCGTGAGCGGAGCCATGTAGTTTTTTGTATCTGTTTATCAAAGTAAACTGCTTGCAAACGGGAAATGCAAATTAGTTTGAGCCAGATGTGCTTTTTATTATATCGAGATTAGGTTAAGCGACTTTAATAGATTACATTTACTTTGTGTTATGGTGTATTTATATTATTTATAACGATGCTGATCAGGGGCGGATTTAACCAATAAGCGAGGTAATAAGTCTGCTTAATAAAAATATCTAGTGGTATAATTTATACCTATAAACTATATATAATGTTGTTTTCTATCATATATTGTATGGTGAGAGTCAAACAAAGCCATTTTTAAAGCAATTAAATATTATGTAATATAAAATAACTTTTAATATTAATATAATAATGCAGTGTTATGTAATAATATTATTATAAAATAAAATATTATTACATCTGCCAAAATTTGTCCCCAATCATGGAGCTGTCCAGCAGTCAAATTTATACTTTTTTTTTTGTTTGTTTAAAATCATCATTTAAAATGTTGAGATTGCATTAAGAAAAAACGTAGAAAAGAAGTTTGAGTGATATAAAAAACAGCTAAATATTTTTTAAAAATTAAATAAAAGTAGAAAAGGTGCATTTTAGGAATTTTGGGCCCCATGGCTGGAATTGCTTAGGGCCACCAAATCCCTAAATCTGCCCCTGATGGTGATTTTAATAGTGATAATAATAATATGACCAGGTAAACTGCATACAAATGAGAAATGGCTTGCATGCAAATTAGTTTGTGCCAGATGTGCTTTTTATCACCAGGATTAAGTTAAGCAACTTTAAAAGATTACATTTACTTCGTGTTATGCTGTATTTACATTATTTATAACGATGGTGATCAGGGGCAGATTTAACCAATAAGCGAGGTAAGCGGCCGCTCAGGGCCCCAGGAAATTTGGGGGCTCCCAGTAAATATCTGGAGGTATAAATTATAGCTATAAACTATATATAATGTTGTTTTCTATCATATATTGTATGGTGAGAGTCAAACAAATACAATTTAAAAGCAATTAAATATTATGTAATATAAAATAAAATATAATATTAATATAATAATTCAATGTTATGTAATACTAATATTATAAAATAAAATATTATTACATCTGCACAAATTTGTCCCCAATCATGGAGCTGTCCAGCAGTCAAATTTATTAAATTTATATCATTTAAAATGTAGAGATTGCATTAAGATAAAACATAGAAAGGAAGTTTGAGTGATATTTAGGGTCCTAAATCTGCCCCTGATGGTGATTTTAATAGTAGTAATAATAATAATATGACCAGGTAAACTGCATGCAAATGAGAAAAGGGGTTTTATGCAAATTAGTTTGTGCCAGATGTGCTTTTTATTATCTGGATTAAGTTAAGTGACTTTGAAAGACTACATTTACTTTATATTATGGTGAATTTATATTATTTATAATGATGATGATGAAAACAATAATAATAATAATAATAAGGTAAACTGCATGCAAATGAGAAATGGCATGTAGTTTTTGTATCTATCTTTGTATTTATAAAAATACAATAAGATAAACTAGTATTGATTTCAGTTTCAAACATTTTTCAATGTTAATATATTTAATTAGTAATATAGTTGTATATTTAATTAGTAATGTGTCCATGTAAAGTCACAAGAGAACTTCAATATTTTAAAACATTTTAACATATTTTAAAAATGTACATATTTTTGTAGAAAATTATTATACATTTTGCTTTTCATTATTCATTGATGAATGGAAGGTTAAAAAGATAATCTATTCAAATGAAATTATTTTAATAATTATATTACAATTACATTATAAATTGCTGTTGTTTTAAGCTATCCCACATTAAGTGACATTAAATACTGCTCCTATTATTGGAAGCATTGGAATACACGCCTGTATGTTGATGTTTTTTTAATGGTGTTGTAGTATGTAGAACGGTTCATTCTGAAATAGAGACTAAGCCAAAGGAAAATGAATGAAAGTAGATTCATGATTGTATTTTTACATTTATTTTATTTTTAATTTAATTATTTGTGGTAACTTATGTGGATATTGACTTTAGATATAGAGCTGTACATAAAGATTGAGGATAATGATATATTTGCTGATACGTTTGGTCAGTGTATGTGTTTTTTATTAATAAAATTATTAATACAAATTATAAAAACGTATAGAGAAGTCCACTTATATGAATTATTATCAGCCGCTCAATTAAATTACAGGTATGTCAACTTTAAATTGTAAACCAAAACCAAGTAAAATAGAAGATAAATAGCACGTGACGTCTCTCTAATGTAATGGTAGCCATTTACCGCGCTTTAGGGCTTTTATTTTAAAAATACGCAAGTTTAGCTCTCTCTGTAGCTTCACGTGGTAGATTTTGTAGTTTGAACGTATATAGTGGAGGAACTATGACGACAATTTGTATGCAAAAACACGGAAGCGAGTTGTCATTTTAGCAAATCGCTTAAATAAGGTTCGTGGCAAACACAACCTCAAGATACTTTCACGTTTTATTCTACGACATAAAACACATCAGTTACATCTCACTCTTGAGTTTTATATTGGTTACGCTTCTTTAATAAGACTGTTGCTATCAAGTTGCTAAATGGGACTACAGGCGGTGTCGGAGGCATTATACGTCATCGAGCTGAACTGTGCTGGAGCGCAGCTCGCTTGTGTTGAGCATTAGGATTTGTCTGTGATTTAAGTATTTTCATTATTAGTATATTATAGTTTGTAGTATTTTTCATTTATTTTAATTAAACAATATTATGAAGATACAGCTTACCAGTGCAGCCTGTCTCTTTCCTGCTCTCAGTAACGCAAAGGTGTGAATAAATGGGTAAAAATACCTACATATTAACTGTCATTTTAACGTGATCAAGTGATTTTTCGTTGGTTTTTTCTTCATCTGAACGGGCTGCTTTTCGTGACATAAAGAGTATTGAATGCTGTTCTCTATCTATGATGAAACTTGCAGGCGTATAGACTTGTCCCTCACGCCTCATTTCTGTCGTTTAAGGTAAGCAGGCTGTGTTCACGCGAGCGATACACTTATTTAAATATGTCTGATGATAATACTATGTTGGCACATTCACACATACTGTTTTAAAACTTTTACAACAAAATGTATTTCCCACGTAAAGTATCCAAAAGGCACGTAGGTCTATGTGTATTTACGTATTTATTTGTTTATAATATATAGCGTGGATTATAATATAATAAACTGAGAGATTAACTCTTTGACATGGAGCATATTTCTAAAAATAAGCTGGAGAAGTTGTCTGTAGCAGGGCGGTGCTGACGTCACAAGCGAGCGCCTCGAAGGCTCTGTAGTCCGTTTATAGCCTAATGTTAGCTTTTCAGTTCTTGCGTTTGCATTTAAGATCTAAAAGTGCTTAAAGTTGTATTTTCGTGTGAGGATTATCCGGCTGGACAACACGTGTAAGTGTAATGAACAGTGTTTGAACACAGAGCTTATTATTTGCAATCTTCGAAGATCCTATGGGGGTTTCATCGAGGAAACCAGTTTTATGCTAGCAGCCGATTAGCCTACAAGGTGACGTCAAAGTTCCTCCACTGTATTAGAGTCTAACTTAAGTGATACTAGTTGAGATATTAAATAAGAAGTTGTGTTATTAAAGTGAACGACGTCTTAAATGTCGAAAAAACCATCTTCCGTCGTCCGTTACAAACTTCATGTTTACATTCATGTCCTTGAAAATGCAGCGAAGGGCATATACACGCTTGAAAGTATAAGAAGTACAAGTTATTTATCGTTTTTATAACGCGTAAATTACTTAAATTGAATCCACTAAATTTAAGAAACCATAAATAAAATAAAATTCTTATTTCTATACACCTCAATGACACGAGGATCAATGAATGAATCTTCAGTCTTCACGAAACGGTGACGAAGAGCCATCTTGTGGTGAGAATTTAGCTCCACAGGTTGATAAATGAACAACACACACATATAAGGATTCTCATCTTTATTTGATTCAATGAAAACAACATACATGATTGTTTCCTTCAAATGAAATACTCCACAAGATGGCTATTTTGACCAAACATCCAAAGTTGTTTATTGCACTATTGTGAACATCATTACCATCAGTACCCGGTGATAAACACATTCATATTTTGATTGCTGGTGTATTTCGCAGAATCAAACACAGTGTTTTCTATGAAATCTGAAGGCACTGCGGTTGACCAGCCAATGGTTCGTTTTTAGTCACTGCATGAATGATGATTATAGGATCACACACAACTTGTACCATTAAAAAAAGCATTTACATGAGCTATAAATAAATGTGTACATATATTTTAAAATGCCATACATGTTGGTCACAGTATGAGGATTATAATTGGTCAGTTTTGTAAGGCAAGGAAAAGCACTGACATGCTTACTGGCAAGCATATGGTTAGCAAAGCGTAGCCTAAAATGAATAACAGTATATTTGAGATGCTTAAAAGAAAAAATTATCCATCAACCAACGATTATACTATATTAGCTGGCTAGTTACAAAGTGTCTGAGACAATCTTACATATGCTAGAGCTAGAAATCATTTGGCAATTAAGTTTTTGGCAGATTTGATTGTGTAGATCTCCTAAAATACAATACGCCAAGAAGTTTGCAGTGAAATCACTGTTCTGGTTAACTATTATTCTTGGATGCGTCTAACATTTTGTGCTTTTTCTCAATATTTTGTTGCTACATTACACTGAACATGATTACTAATGGCCATAGACCAGCTTTGGCACTGTAATGTTTTAACATTCAACGTGTTTTGATTATAAAAGCACAGACATTGTACCGCGTTTCTTTTTTTTTATCCAGACCAAACTCACATCGCTGTAACATACGCAAGACTTCAATTTAAAAAAGGAAAAAGTATAATAAAACAGAAATGACAAGCCACTTCAGCATGAGATTGTAAAAAAATCTCAACATAAAAACTAAGTGCGAGATGTTCTAGGAATAGTTCATCTAAAAAAGAAAACAGCATCATCATTTACTCATTGTCACGTCGTTCCAAACCCGTATCACGTTCCTGTTTCCATGAGCAAAAATGAAGAAGTTTAGCAAAATGTCCTGAATTATCTTTTTCACATTAAAGGAACGCTCCACTTTTTTTTTGGAAATAGGTTCATTATTCAGCTCCCCTAGAGGTAAACAGTTGCGTTATACCATTTTTTAATCCATTCAGCCAATCTCAGGATCTGGCGGAAGCACTTTTAGCTTAGCGTAGCATAGATCATTGAATCAGATTAGACCGTTAGCATCTTGCACCAGCCAAGGATAATTTTCACTGTGTGAATGAGGATTATAGGATCACATACAATTTGTTTACCATTAAAAAGGCTTTTGCTTGAGCTATAAGTAAATTTTAAATAGGCTCATTGCATAGTTCCCTTGAGTTTTACCATTTTTTAACTATTAAGATAACCTCTGGGTCTAGCAGGAGCACTTTTAGCTTAGCTTAGCATACATAATTGAATTGGATTAGACCATTAGCATCTTGCTAAAAAAAAAGCATCAAACACAGTGTTTTGTATGAAATCTGAAGGCACTGCGGTTGGCCAGCCGAGGATCATTTTAGTGTCTTTCACTGCATGAATGATGATTATAGGATCATATACAATTTGTATCATTAAAAAAGCATTTACACAAGCTATAAATAAATTGGAAATAGGCACATTGCATAGCTCCCCTTAAGTTTGACCATTTTTAAATCCATTCAGCCAATCTCAGACACTGGCGGAAGCACTTTTAACTTAGCTTAGCATATATAATTGAATCGGATTAGACCATTAGCATCTTTCTAAAAAAAAGGAAGTATCAAACACAGTGTTTTATATAAAATCTGAAGGTGCGGTTGGTAAGCCAAGTATTGTTTTTAGTGTCTGTCACTGTATGAATGATGATCATAGGATTGAACAAAATTTGTTTACCATGTTTATTTTAAAAAGACATTTACATGAGCTATAAATAAATCGAATATAGGCTCATTACATAGCTCCCCTTGAGTTAAACAGCTGAGTTTTACCATTTTTGAATTCATTAGGCCAATCTCTGGGTTTGGCGGGAGCACTTTTAGCTTAGCTTATCATACATAATTGAATCGGATTAGAACATTAGCATCTCACTCAAAAAATAAAAACGTTTTGAAAATGTTTATATTTAAAGCTTGACTCTTTTGTAGTTACATTGTGTATGAAAAGTTACTGTTTTCTAGGCTGATATGGCTAGGAAATATACTCTCATTCTGGTGTAATAAACAAGGAACTTTGCTGCCGTACCATGCAACCATGTATTTACCTCTAGGGGAGCTGTAAAATTAGCCTATTTCCAAAACTTAATTTCTGTGGATCAATCAATTAATTAATTAATTAATAATTCTGTTCCAATGAATCCATTTAAAACTGATTTAATGATACATTTACAGTAGTTCAACCTAAACAAATTGCAATCTTTTTACATACAATTTTTAAATTCTTTAGCAATGATATACTATATGTAGACAATTAATGCATGCTTTTTCTTTGTATTGGTTCATATATAAAAGATTTTATGCTCACTAAATTAAAATAATAATAATAATTTGCTTAATTATAGACTATTTTTTACACAGGTTTGGAATGACATGAGGTTGAGCAAAATAAAAGAAAATATTCTTTAAAAATGCCCTTGTCTTATTTAAAGTACACCAAAAAAATTAAAGTTGTGTCATCGTTTACAAGCCTGTTTGAGTTTCATCTGTTGGACACAAAAGAAGATACTGTGAAGAATGTTGGAAATCCATAGCCTTCCATAGTATTTTTTCTACCATGGAGAACAAAGTATCCAACATGTTTTCATATCTTCTTTTTGTGTATAAAAAACGCACCCTAACTCAAACAGGTTTAGAACCCGTAGGTAAACTTTCATTTTAGTGTAAACCAGTGCTTAATTTGAGCCAGATTTTGCCGGATCCTGTTCCGGACAATGTCAGATATTTGTGTTTTGCTTTCTGGTATTTATTTTAATAGATCCGGCATTAACTTGTGCGTAATGAACACGTGTGTGTGTGTGTGTGTGTGTGTGTGTGTGTGTGTGTGTGTGTGAGAGAGAGTGAGAGACAGAGAATGTGAATGAATCCAGGCGAAGGCTGTGTGCATGTGCGCACACACGACGGTACACATGCAAGTGAAAAGCGAGTCACGTTGAACTATTGGTCCTCAATAATATTTTCAGCCAATCGGCTTTCTTATGTTTACAATCACTCTCATTGGTTTGTGATTGTTTTTGCGCACATTGAGCAGCGGAAATAAATAATGGCATAGTGGCCTGCCTAAATAATGTCTGTGTTTTCAAAATGGCAAAGAGGCAGTCAAGCATATTTAAATTTTTTAAAACCATGAGTAAGTCTGATAATGAATCTGATCAAACAAGATCTTAAGATGAAACTGCGCGAATGGATCAGGATAGCGGGAGACAGAAGCAAAGCGATCTCAAGTTAGCCAGAAAACAAGACAGAACAGGTAACTCTTAGGCTCTTCTTGAAGATTAGACTGATTGAGTCATTAAATTATTGACACATAATAGTGAAGTGAACTCTATAGTGATTGTTCATACGATTTATGTTTATAGCTACACGTTTATATTATACATGACTGACCTATAACGTTATATGGCACAAAATAATTCAAGACCGTTCAGAAATGTGATGCTTTAATTTCTCGCTCTCATCGCTTAATGACGTCATGTTCCGGGAAATCTGAAATTGTTTGGTGGACGTCGGTCACGGTTATTTCCTGGTTTTGTTCCGGGAATTATTCATTTACAAATTAAGCACTGGTGTAAACTATCACTTTAATAAAAATAATAATAAAAAAAAGATGAATTTGACCTTTAACGTCAAAATACACCTATATTTTGGTGTTTATTTTGAGATTTGCCTTCATTCACTGACTCTGCAGCCACTCCACTCTCAGTTCTGCCACCTCTTTTCCATACCAGTCGTGTAGTTTAGAAAAGCAGCCTGTCCCAGGCGAAACAGGGCTCTCAAGTGACCCGCCGTTTGTTTTTCTCCGTGGAGGAATTGGAGGAGGCTTAACTCCATCGGCCCTCATGCTACAGTCTCCATCCCAAGCACAACCCTCACTTAAGCCATTGGCCACACTGGAGGGTTTGCTCCAAGAAACCCCATTTTCTCTATTGGACAAGCCTTCTTGGCAGGGCCCCGTAATGGAGGCGTTCTGTACAGATGCGGAGGAAATTCTGAGTCCCGTCTGGTTTTTCTTGGTCTTGCTTTTGGCTTGTGAAGACCGCGCTTCTTCTTGTACTTCTTCCAGCTGCCTCTCTAGCTCTTTCACCACCAGCCGCATGTAATCAAAACTGGCCCGCGACAGAGCCTTTACCCATGATTCCATAGCAGCTTGGTTTTCTGCCGCCATTTTATAGACTCTTGCTTTGGCACATTCAAATTTAATGGCAAATGCGAACTCTTCGGATTCAGATTCGCACAGCTCCACCGTACAGCCTTCCAGGACGATGACGCCAATCGGCTCTCGACTTTCGCGCTCATCGAAGTAGAACAGCATGTTGCCCTTCAGAATACACCAGCGGCGATGGTACGCTGTGTTTCGCTCACCTTTCTTAAAGAGGAAGCCAGTCTTGTCTGGAGGAGAGTTGCATGTGGCGTAGTGTGCCACGCTTCTCTCGTTCAGCTTCATGATGGCGAGGACACCCGTCTCTGAAAACAGAAGTCAAGCAAATTGGGGAATCAAATTATGTTATTAATGATTAACCCTAAGAGCTCCACAATATTTCATTTCAGCATTGATATCACAATGTGCACTTCTGTAAAAGACACACGCAAGATATGCATAAATGAGTCTTGGTTTATACTCGACGCATTCACCATTTTGCTTGATTGCACATGGTGAATGTGACACCATCGATGTGTGCACGCGACATGATTTCGGCTGGTGGAGTGCACGATTTTTTTTTAAACTCGAGTGAACAGTTTGCGTGGCACCGCATTTGATTTGATTTGAATATGAACCACTTTGAAGAGATTTTGTCTAACAGTATGGCTGTACAGACATCTTTATGTTCCGTCCATGCGTGATCATAGGGATACCCAGATGGACAATAATTCTTGGCTAGAAATTGTAGCAGCAGTTTATTTTTTTTAAGATTTATTTTTGGCCTTTTAGCCTTTATTAGACAGGACAGTGTTTAGACAGGAAGCAAAGTTGGAGAGATAGAGGGGGGTAGGGTAGGGAAATGTCCTTGAGCCGGGATTCGAACTCGGGACGCCCTGACATGCTACTGCACCATATGTCAACACGCTAACCACTAGGCTATTGCGCCAACAGGAGGAATGTTTTTGTTAAAGTTTGGAAAAACCTGAGGGATAAGTTTGTTACAGAATTACCCAATTATAGAAATATGTTTTTCCACCATTTACTGAATTTAAAACAACTGAATAGTTACAAAACTATAATTAATGACCAAATCATTTCTTTGATAACTGGAAAGGAACATTTGAACCTATCAGTTTACAATATACTGATGGCCTGTTTTTCTATGCTTTATTGGTGATAATGGTCAGGAATGTTGGACCATAATTGCCTTTTTAGCATAAAAGGAGGACAGAAACTAGCCAGACAGTGAATTGTGGAGCGGGTTAAATCTAAAAAAACTCAGTTTTTTTTAGTAAGTGTACTTTTTTGCTTTTATATTTTTGCTATAATAAAAAAATATATTTGTAGAGCAACACATGTTCATTCATTCATTCATTTTCTTTACAGCTTAGTCCCTTTATTAATCCAGGGTCGCTACAGCGGAATGAACAGCCAACTTATCCAGCACATTTTACACAGCGGATGCCCTTCCAGCCGCAACCCATTTCTAGGAAACATCTATACATACTCACTTACACTCATACACTACGGAAAATTTAGCCTACACTACCTAATTTAGCATGTCTTTGGACTGTGGGGGAGACCGGAGCACCCGGGGGAAACCCACGCGCACGCAGGGAGAACATGCAAACTTTACACAAAAACGCCAACTGACCCAGCCAAGGCTCGAACCCGTGACCATCTTGCTATGAGGCGACAGCACAACCTACTGCGCCACTGCATTTTAATACATTTAAAAAAATGCATTTTAAAAATTGTAATAAACTTTAATAGGTAAAACTGTCCGAGATATGAACAAAAGCAAGTGATGCATTAAAGTTTGATTAAAAAAAATCTTGAATAGTTATAAAAATCATTAAAATAATTGATACAAATTACAAAATTAATTAGTTTAAAAATCTTCAATAATATTAATGATATGAAGTAGTTCTGGAAACTTTCTACTTCTCTGTTTATCCTTCTGATTTTACAGTCAGTTTCTTTTGATCGCCCCCCGTCATTTAAAAGAATTTCCCTACGGTGAACACATCAAGTATAAAAGCCTCGTCTTTTTCATGAGGTGCGCTTGCAGTCAGTGGAGGTCCAGGTGAAACTATAAATCAGGCTTTATTTGACCAGAAGCTACATAATTGTATTTAATTACTGTATTTATATGGAATTTATACAATTTATTCAAAACAAAAAAGGTTTTCTCACTTAGAAGAAGAGCTGTGCAATTGATTGAAATCGCAATTTGAAATGTTGCGATTAGATAATAGCAAGAGACTGTGATATGAAATATGTATTATTTAATTTCCCCTGTCCAAAGCAAATGCGTGCATGCCATCTGTGTGTGACAGTCTTACTAGCCAATCGAGTGAGCACACTTTCGTTCTGCCCAATCAGAATTGCACTACCGAACTATGCGAAAAGCCCACCGAAAACAAAAAACACAAACAGGAAAGCGTGGATGAGTGGGATGATGGCGTCTGCCTCTTCAGAAGCATTAATAGACTAATTAATATCAAAGAAAAACAGGACATCAGTAATTAAGGAATATTTTGGTTTCAAAGTCACAAAAATTTAAGTTTAATGTTTTGATAACTTCACGTGTACTTCCTGTGCATTCCCGGCTCACGATGCAGGTATGTGCATCGTCTGTAGCGACTGACTGTAATGCACTATACAAATATAATGTGTCATTTCAATTTCATAGGACAGTTATATATAGATGCATTAGTTGCAGAATTTTAAAGCAGTTTAACGATTTAAATGCTTCCTATCGGATATTACGTCATTCAGTGCGCCTATACGCATAACTATATGGAGAGCTTACAACCTACAAACTACGGTTTGCTTTAAGAACATGTTAACAAATTTAGTTACAAACTACCTAGTAGTTACAAAGCCCCTAGTGTGGATTTTACCTTTGAGTTTAAGAAAGGATTTATGAACAGCTGGTGCAACCCAACCCAGGGGATAACTAATGCCATAACGCACTACCTTGCTGAAGACATGGTGCTTTTAATGTAGTGACCAAAAGAGGGATTTAAAAAACTCATCTAAATGCAGGATAGGAGATATACACTTCCGTCTCGCACCTACTTTAGCCATTTTGGAGTAACCACTGCTGTACGTTTAACGTCATAATGTTTTGCATCTGTGATAATTATTTTGTTTTAGACAATGTAAGGCTCTAATCAGCCATATTAGTTTGCTGAGTGTTCTGTATTTTATAATAATTATTTTTTGTTTGTATAATTAATAAACACTATCTCCCTAATTTGAGTTCAACTTGTTTACAAAAAGGTGAGGTCGTTTTATTTGTTTTTACTGTTTGCTCAACAAAAAAATGAGTGTTTCATTTATTAATATTTAAAAACAAATTTAAATAAGTGTTTAAGTAATTTAATATCTTTTCAGTTCCTATTTCAACTAACACTCACTATATTTTAGCAGTAAGAAGCTACGATACAGATTATTGAGCTGAAGCTTGACTACAAAATAAAAATCGCAAATCAAAAAAACTAATAATAAAAAAATAAATAAAAATAAATAAAAACTAATAATAAAATAAATAAATAAATTTTTAAAAAATAATAAAATAAATAAATAAATAAAAATAAAAAATAATAATAAAATAAATAAATAAATAAAAATTAAAAATAATAATAAAATAAATAAAAAATAATAATAAAATAAATAAATAAAAATAAAATCGCAATATCTGTCAAAAATAAATAAATAAAATCGCAATTAGATATTTTCCCCAAATCTTACAGTCCTACTAAGAGGATTATTTCACTTACCCCACCCTGGCCCCAAACCTGAGAGTGCAAAGAGGTAAATTTACCATTTGCTCAAAGCTCTCCAGTGAACCATTCACATGTGGCCTGCTTCCAGCTGTCAATCAAAACACCAGTACATGCAGACCATCTCCATTCCTGCTCTGAAAAAAAAAAAAGAAACAGAGAAACAGCCAAACAGAGTGAAGTCGATGACTGAGGTGTCATATATTTAGTGGAAGATCCCGCTTCACACTTCTAACCAGGTTTAAATCAAGTAAATTCCTCTTTCTTAAAACAAGTTCCATAAATAAATGTTTGGGCTGACTAGACTATAAATGAATCAGTTTAACCATGTGCTGAGTTTTTAAATCAACATTTAAGAAATATTTTATTATCACTCATGACCTTTCCTGGCCTGTGCTAAAGATAAACAATTGTTAAATGTGTAGCATAGCTTTAAACTAGTTTTGTTTTTAAATATACATTAGAACGTGTCCTAATTAATCTTTATTTATATACTTTAAATCTTTTGTTTTTTTCCAGCACAATTTTTATTATACTCACTAAAATGTCATTCAGTGTCAAATATCGTTAAATTTATTATAATTTTACACGGACCTCTAATTTTTACCCATTTAATTATAATGCAAATTATGATCACTTTTACTTGTGTATATTTGCTTGAGTGCAGTTCAGAATAAGTATGTGGTTTTGTTTTAATGACATAAATATATTGGTTATAATGACTATTTCCCCCCATATTTTGAGATTTTATTTCCACGAATGTACTATTTTAATCATAACGTGCATCATAAAAGTGCATGTAATGTGCAACATAAAATCCCTTTGTACATTTATTTGGATGCAGACACAAACTGGGATGTCTCGTTTTTGACCCAGACATATAAAAAGCGTTAAAGTTGAGGTAAACATTGAGGTAAAGTTAGTTTTATATTCACACATTCGTTCATGTTTGAACAGTGACAACTTGTGACATGCTCCCTATATTGTTTACCATGCTATTTTGAATATTCAATCTGAAATGCTAATATGACTTCAAAACAACATTAGCAACATTTAATTGATCGCTAAAAATGTTGTAATTTGATAGTCATTGGCTGTCAATATAATGTTCCTATTTCGAATTTTTCCAACTTTCGTACTTTTCTGAAATTATATTATTAAGGACAAAGTCTGAATTAGGCTGGCACTATAAGGATTTTTCCTTGTGCAATATATTGTCACAGAAATTGTTGCGATAAATGATATTATTGTAATTTTGAGATCATTTCTTTGCCACTGATTATATAATGATTGTATAACAGCATAATAATGCAAATACCCATTAATACTTATCATTCGTAAGGTTTTTAGATTCTATAATTTGATGTTAAAAAGGTAAATGTCCTATTATATATGCTAGTAAATGTCTTGTTAGGTAAATGTCAAATTAAAAACTGACACCGGTGAGGTAGAAGATAAATGTCATTGTTAAATAGTTTTAAGTTTATTTGTGAACTTGTAAATATATATTGCAATGGCAAAAATGATTGAGGTCAGCTCCAAATATTGCACGATAATTCTATATATTGATTATTGTGACAGACCTAGTCTGAATGTGCGTTTATAAAACCAACTATACCTTGTTCATGTAAAAATCATGGTACAGGCATTTTAGTGCCATGTCAATGTACCAAAGTTTTTACCCTGATTTCTGATCAAGGTATTTCTTCATTTCAAACATGAAAATACCATGAATTGAGGTAAAGTTGGTTTTATATTAACACATTCGCACTTTCTCCTTAATATAATTTCACAAAAATATTCTTTGCCAATTTTAAATAGTGAAATTATATTAGCAGCTAATGACTATCAACATTCAACAGTGTTCACTGTCAAATAAATAGTGCTAATGTTGTTTTGAAGTCATACTTACAGGTAATTTCAGATCGAATATTCAAAGTACTATGGTAAACAATATAGGGAGCGTGTTACAAGTTGTCACTGAATGAATGTGTGAATATAAAACCAACTTTACCTCAAAATACCATGGTATGATCAAGTTCTGCTATCCCAGCAAAAGGAACGCACAGTTAGTGACCCAAACACCCCATAAGGCTTTATTTATGAACATTTCGGTCTGAAATAGCATCCAAGTATGGCTTCAAAACAACATTAGCACTATTTAACTGACTGTGAACAATGTTGTACTTTAGTTGCTAATATGATTTCCTTATTTAGAATTAGCAAATAATACTTTTCTGACATGATATTATTAAGGAGAAAGTCTGAATGTGCGAATATGAAACTAACTTTACCACGATATACCATGGTATGATCATTTGGCTCTGCTATCCCAGCCAAAATAGCACAGTTAGTGACCCAAACACCCAATAAGGCTTACTGCAAAAGTTAATAAACCAGACATCAGTTTTACATTATTGTTCATTCAATCCTAAGACTGCAAATCACATACAAACACAAATTGAGGTAAAGTTGGTTTTATAATCGCACCATCTTTCATTTATTAACATTTCGGTCTGAAATAGCATCCAAGTATGGCTTCAAAACAACATTAGCACTATTTAACTGACTGTGAACGATGTTGTACTTAAGATGCTAATATGATTTCCCTATTTAGAATTTGCAAATAATACTTTTCTGAAATTATATTAAGGAGAAAGTCAGAATGTGCGAATTTATAACCAACTTTACCTCAATCATGTAAAAAAAAAAAAAAACACGATACAGGCATTTTAGTGCCATGTCAATGTACCAAAGTTTTTACCCTGATTTCTGATCAAGGAATTTCTTCATGTTAAGTACAATGGCAGCATGAAAATACCATGAATTGAGGTAAAGTTGGTTTTATATTAACACATTCGCACTTTCTCCTTAATATAATTTCCCAAAAATTATTCTTTGCAAATTCTAAATATTGAAATTATATTAGCAGACAATGACTATCAACATACAACAGTGTTCACAGTGAAATAAATAGTGCTAATTTTGTTTAAGTCATACTTAAACATGATTTCAGACCGAATATTCAAAGTACCAGGATAAAGAATATAGGGAGCAGGTCACAAGTTGTCATTGAATAAATGTGTGAATATAAAACCTACTTTACCTCACAATACCATGGTATGATCATTTAGCTTTGCTATCCCAGCAAAAGGAATGCAGTTAGTGACCCAAACACCCAATAAAGCTTGCTGCAAAAGTTTTAATAAACCAGACATCACTTTTACATTAATGTTCATTCAAAACTATGATTGCAAATTAAATTTAAGCACAAATTGAGGTAAAGTTGGTTTTATTTTCACACCATCCTTCATTTTTGAACATTTCAGTCTGAAATAGCATCCAAGTATGGCTTCAAAACAACATTAGTACTATTTAACTGACTGTGAACAATGTTGTACTTTAGTTGCTAATATGATTTCCCTATTTAGAATTTGCAAATAATACTTTTCTGAAATGATATTTTAAGGAGAAAGTCCGAATATAAAACCAACAGTCAAATAAATAGTGCTAATTTTGTTTTCAAGTGATACTTAAACGTGATTTCAGACTGAACACCAAAACTGAACACTGAAGAACCACGGTAAACAATATAAGGAGCTTGTCACTCACAAGTTGTCACTGAATGAATGTGCGAATATAAAACTTCACCTCAATATACCATTGTATTATCATTTGGTTCTGCTATCCCAGCAAATTAAACACCCTTACTGCAAAAGTTAATGAACCAGAAATCAGTTTTACACGAACGTTCATTCAAAACTAAGACTGCAAATCACATATAAGCACCAAATGAGGTAAAGTTGGTTTTATATGCATAAGCATAAACATATTCATCAACATAAAATCCCTTGGTACATTTATTTGGATGCAGAAACCAACTGGGATGTCTCGTTTTTGACCCAAACACTGCTGGAATATAAAAAGTGTTCAAGTTGAGGTAAGAATTGAGGTAAAGTTGGTTTTATGTTCGCACCATGGTAAATGTTTAAAGTGACAACTTGTGACTTACTGTACTTTGAATATTCGGTCCGAAATAGCATGTAAATATGACTTCAAAACAACATTAGCACCATTTAATTGACTGTATACACTGTTGCACTTTAGTCATTGATTGCTAATATGATTCCCTATTTAGAATTTGCAACCAATACCTTTCTAAAATTATCAAGGAGAAAGTCTGAATGTGTTAAAAAAAACTTTACCTCAATCAAACACATTTCAAGCGAGCATCAAAATACTGCATGAGAATACAGTCAGATCGCAAGTGTAGCAAACAAACATGACTTAACAACGACCACGAAGGTGTTAAAAGCTAACATAACATTACCAAGGCACTAAAATGATTATATAATGCATTTATAATAGTGAATCATGTGGAAATAGAGTCAGCATGACTTATAATACAGTCTTTGTCATTCTCGACTCAATGCTCGAGCTGAGCCTGACGTGAAACCATCAAATGCTGCCCTGTTACTAGCGAAAAACTGTGAAAGCCACGTTATTACACGAGAAAAGCTCACGAGGAGTGCTGTTTAAGAGATCTAGTGAGTCGTTTCAATCATATGTCGATGTTTTACCTG
>NC_079439.1:10126589-10131589 GCF_903798145.1 Danio aesculapii
ATTATATATTGTTATATTATATTATTATTATATTATATTATATTATATTATATTATATTGTATTATATATTGTTATATTATATTATATTAAATTCCCAGTAATGGGTTGCTGCTGGGAGGGCATCCACCGCGTAAAACATATGCTGGATAAGTTGGCGGCTTATTCTGCTGTTACGTTATATTATGTTATATGTTATGTTATGTTATGTTATGTTATGTTATGTTATGTTATATCATGGGGCAATGCAATGGCGCAGTATATAGTACTGTCGCCTCACAGCAAGAAGGTCGCTGGTTCGAGCCTCGGCTGGGTCAGTTTCTGTGTGGAGTTTGCATGTTCTCCCTGCATTCGTGTGGGTTTCCTCCGGTTTCCCCCCACAGTCCAAAGACATGTGGTACAGGTGAATTGGGTAGGCTAAACTGTCCGTCGTGTATGTATGTATGTGTGTGTGAATAAGTCTGTATGTGTTTCCCAGTGATGGGTTGCAGCTGAAAGGGCATCCGCTGCATAAAACAAAATGCTGGATAAGTTGGCGGTTCATTCCGCTGTGGCAACCCCAGATTAATAAAGGGACAATATTATATTTTATTATATTATAATATATAAAATATTATATAACAGCTACTTATTCTGACCTTTTTATGACCTAATTAAATAAATTATATAAATAAATAAAAAGTAAATAAATAAATAATATAATTGAATGCAAACAGAATTTCTATAAAATGAAAACCTGCCAAAAAATGTATAAGTATTCCATAGTATAATATTCTATTCTATAAAGTGCAATATTCTATTCTATTCTATTTTATTCTATTCTATTCTATTCTTCACGCAGTGTGCAGTGTTGACTGTAGTTACTCATTCAGTCCATCAGGTGGCAGCACAGTCTCATGTTTCTCCTGACAGCAGCGGTTCCTATTGAGGGCGCAGATGTTTCGGCATTCCTGGAAAGTAATGTCTCCAGAATGTTTAGCATTTAGTCAGGGGTGATGCAAGACCCAACATGGCTTTCTGGCAGGCTGAGGGAAAACTGCACAGCAAACAAAACTGCTCGAGAAGAGCCAGAATGAGACACGAGGATAGAGAGAACGCAGTGTCAATGTATTATTAAAACAGTTTTATAGGCCTGTTCGTTCAAATGAAGTTACATTTGGTTAGCACCGTCGCCTCACAACAAGAAGGTCGCTAGTTCGAGTTCCCAACTGAGTCAGTTGGCATTTCTGTGTGGAGTTTGCATGTTCTTCCTGTGTTGGCGTATGTTTCTTCCGGGTGCTCTGGTTTCCCTCACAGTCAAAGACATGCAGTATAGTTGAGTTTATTAAACTCAATTGTCCGTAGTGTGTGTGAATGAGTGTGGATGGGTGTTTCGCAGTACTAGGATTTTCTGTAGGATTTTAGGTAAGTCTTTATTCTGATGGTGCCTATTGCACATTTTGTTCACTAAAAGTTGCATTGTAACTGCATGCCAATTCTCATTTGAGTATTAGTAGACTGTCTGCGTAATATTTGCTGATACTGATCCTTCAACACATTTTACTGAACTATAAGAAACTTTGCAAGTACATGTCAATTTACACTAACCCTAACCCCAACCCTAACCTAACAGTCGACTTATAATCTAACGAGTATTAGTTGGCATGTAGATGTAATGTAACTTAAAAAAAAAAAAAAAAGAGTTAAAGGGACCATCAAAATAAAGTGATACCCAGGCCTGTAGCCAACCTGGTGAAAGGGGGTGGGGTTTCTTCTCAAAAAATTGACCTTTTTGTAGTTATTCGCCTGATTTTCTATTTAATTATGAGGTTTAAATACTGCATTTTAGTGACATTTTAAGCAGTATATTCACAGGATTAGCTTGTCGAATGGCCATCATAACCACACTTTTTGAATATCAAAAACATTTCCTAAACATTTAGAATAAAGAAATATGAAAACACAAAAATAAAAATGTATGACATCATCATCATTAGGAAAAAAAAGGAAAACGTGCCATGCCAAATTCGACATCCCAAATTCTGACTAAGGAAAGATGAATGTGCTGGTCAGTTTATTAGCCTAATAAATGACAATAGGCTAGAGTTTTTTTTTTAAAACTTGAAGAGATTCCTATTTTTTTTCTAATGATCGGCGCCCCAAATATCGACAGCCAGTATAGGATTCCACTTGGTCTTAAAGCCTTTTTTATTAGTTATTTTTAGAATTTATCATGGCTTAGCAGTCAAAATAGGACAAATGAGCTCATGAATGGGACAAATTCAGGGCCTTTGTCAGTGAGGGTTGGGTCTTTCGAACCACCCGAGCCCCCCCTGGCTACAGGCCTTATATTTTCGATAGGAAGCTTTACAATATCGTATTGTGCATTTACATTAGATTAGTCAGTACTGAAGAGTACTAACAAAATCACTTACGATAAACCAAATTTAGTTAGTTAGGGAAAAATATTTAATAAAAAAAAGAAAAAAAAAAATCAAGAAAACAAATAACATATACAATTTTGTAGAAATTTAGTTTGTCATTTTTGCAATATTTTGCATGAATTTAAATGTGTTATCTTTCTATTTCTAAAGTTGTTCAGTGACAACCATTATTTTAATGAGTAAAACTGTTGAATAAATCTGTTTTGCTCAAATTCACCAAAATACATGACCTGTATTCATTGAGAAATTGATAATAATATTCATTTTCAATATGGGGTGTACTCATTTATGCTGAGCGCTGTATATGGAAATCATTCAAGAGGATATGTTGTAAAACTGAAATAAACATTTGCAAGTTTTTTTTTAAAGTTTACTTCCTTTATATTTTTAAATAGATAAATCGCCTGGGCAAAGCAGCAAGCTGAATTTAGTTCACTCCTGAATGATGATTTACCGCAGTCTGTTTTTAAAGCCACCTTTTATTTCCAGACATTGTCTGAGCTGTCATGTTTTCTCAGTCTGACTGGCAGAATCTGACACACTTAAAAAAACTCTGTCTTTCCGGATCTCTGAACTCTTCACCGGACAGGATGAATGAATGACCGACCGCTGCCCTGACACGAGAAAGTGATGATGAAGCATCTGGGAAAGGCCTCTATTAAACAACACTCGAGGGACGTCACAATGTTTCCTCTTCAGAGAGTGAGAGAGAGAGAGAGAGAGAGAGAGAGAGGAAATGAATCCTCTGCAATGCTTTGACCTCACTCAGGAAATACTGAGCAGTTGTTGATCTTTGAAAACACATTGTGGCTGTAATATTAAAGTGATTTACTATTATTTTCGATGAAATATGAGGCTTTTGGATTTAGAAAACGAGAGTACATTTGTCTTTTTGGCACTTCTTAAGCACAAAACAGCTGTCAAATCTTTTAAGTGGTATATATATATATATATATATATATATATATATATATATATATATATATATATATATATATATAGTTAGGTACATAATATTTGGGACATCGACACAATTCTTACATTTTTGGCTCTCTACACCAACACAATCGATTTGACAATTAAACAAACAAAATGTGCTTTAACTGCAGACAGTCAGCTTAAATTTGAGGGTATTTACATCCAAGTCAGGTGAATGGTGTAGGAATAACAACAGTTTGCATTTGTGCCTCCCACTTGTTAAGGGTCCAAAGGTAATTGGACAACTGGCTTCTAAGCTGTTTCCATGGCCAGGTGTGTGTTATTCCCTCATTATCCCAATTACAATGAGCGGATAAAAGGTCCAGAGTTCATTTCAAGTGTGCTAGTTGCATTTGGAATCTGTTACTGTGAACTCTCAAGAAGAGATCCAAAGAGCTGTCAATATCAGTCAACCCATCATTAAGCTGAAAAAACAAACAAATCCCTCAGAGAGATTGCAAAAGCATTAGGCGTGGCTAAAACAACTGTTTAGAACATTCTTAAAGGAAAGAAAGCACCAGTGAGCTCAGCAACACCAAAAGACCTGGAAGGCCACGGAAAACAACTGTGGTGGATGACCGAAGAATTCTTTCCCTGGTGAAGAAAAAACCCTTCACAACAGTTGGTAAGATCAAGAACACTCTCCAGAAGGTAGGTTTATGTGTGTCAGAGTCAACAGTCAAGAGAAGACAACACCAGAGTAAATACAGAGGGTGTACCACCAGATGTAAACCATTGGTGAGCCTCATAAACAGGAAGGCTAGATTAGAGTTCGCAGTGCTGCAACAACATCCTATGGACACATGAGACCAAGATCAACTTGTACCAGAGTGATGGGGAGAGAAGAGTATGGAGAAGGAAAGGAACTGCTCATGATCCTAAGCAGTGAAGCATAGTGGTGGTAGTGTCATGGCGTGGGCATGTATGGCTGTCAATGGAACTGGTTATCTTCCCACATAGCAAAATTTCTCTGGCCCACACAATCAGTGTTTGCTTGGCTCACATGCCGCAGTGAATTACAGTTCATGACTGGACCAAGTCTGGCTTCCAAACAAGGGCCAAACATGAACCATATCTGAGCCAAGTCTCAGCTAAATTAATAACCCAGAATTTGGCCAGACATGTTGTTTGTCACGTGAAGTGGGACACTGACAACAGGGAGTACGGATCCAAATACGGTTTGTTATGCAGAGCAGGTCGGGCAAGCACCAGTCAACACAGGGGCAAACAGGTGTACACAAGGAATTCAGAGTTTTGGTCAAATAACAGGCGATAGGTCAATACAGGCAGGCAGCAGGCAACGTAAACAAATAAACATCGGTACACGGCAGGACAAGGCGTGTCGTAATATTACCTAGACAGATAAACAAGACTCAGCACTGCTGTGTGTGTGTGTGGTGCATGACTGGATCTTGTAGTCCATAATGGCGGATTTGTAGTCGTTAGCGATCTGCAACCGATAGATCCCTGATAATAATAACATTGGTGTGTCACGACTGCAATTTGATAAACCCATGAAGCTTTGTGCTTTAGGCCCGCTAAGGACACGCTTTTTTCTCAAAGCGACCTGGTTGGTAGAATCTTTTTTTTTACTCAAAAAT
>NC_079439.1:10136589-10164089 GCF_903798145.1 Danio aesculapii
CACCCTAGAACCTGCCTAGAACACAATTGCAATCAACAATAGTTAAATGGAAACCTCCTAGCAACTAACTAAAATACCCTAGCAACCACCTAACACCCTGGGACCTACCTAGAACACAACAGCAACCACCGATAGCAGCATGGAATCCTCTCAGCAATGAATTAAAATACCCTAGCAACCACCTAGAACCTGCCTAGAACACAATAGCAACCACCGATAGCAGCATGAAATCCTCTCAGCAATGAATTAAAATACCCTAGCAACCACCTAGAACACCCTAGAACAGGGATGGGCAAACTCGATCCTGGAGGGCCGGTGTCCCTGCATAGTTTTGCACCAACCCTAATCAAACACACCTGCTTGTAGCTTTCTAGTGATCTTGAAGACACTAATTAGGGTGTTCAGGTGTGTTTGATTAGTGTTGGAGCAAAACTCTGCAGGGACACCGGCCCTCAAGGATCGAGTTTGCCCATGCCTACCCTAGAACCTGCCTAGAACACAACTGCAATCAACAATAGTTCAATGGAAACCTCCTAGCAACTAACTAAAATACACTAGCAACCACCTAACACCCTAGGACCTACCTAGAACACAATAGCAACCACTGATAGCAGCATGGAATTCTCTCAGAAATGAATTAAAATACCATAGCAACCACCTAGAACACCCTAGAACCTGCCTAGAACACAATTGCAATCAACAATAGTTCAATGGAAACCTCCTAGCAACTAACTAAAATACCCTAGCAACCACCTAACACACTAGGACCTACCTAGAACACAATAGCAACCACCGATAGCAGCATGGAATCCTCTCAGCAATGAATTAAAATACCCTAGCAACCACCTAGAATCTGCCTAGAACACAATAGCAACCACTGATAGCAGCATGGAATCCTCTCAGCAATGAATTAAAATACCCTAGCAACCACCTAGAACACCCTAGAACCTGCCTAGAACACAACTGCAATCAACAATAGTACAATAGAAACCTCCTAGCAACTAACTAAAATACCCTAGCAACCACCTAACACCTTAGGACCTACCTAGAACACAATAGTAACCACCAATAGCAGCATAGAATCCTCTCAGCAATGAATTAAAATACCCTAGCAACCACCTAGAACACCCTAGAACCTGCCTAGAACACAACTGCAATCAACAATAGTACAATGGAAACCTCCTAGCAACTAACTAAAATACCCTAGTAACCACCTAACACCCTAGGACCTACCTAGAACACAATAGCAACCACTAATAGCAGCATGGAATCCTCTCAGCAATTAATTAAAATACCCTAGCAACCACCTAGAACACCATAGAACCTGCCTAGAACACAACTGCAATCAACAATCGTTCAATGGAAACCTCCTAGCAACTAACTAAAATACCCTAGCAACCACCTAACACCATAGGACCTACCTAGAACACAATAGCAACCACCGATAGCAGCATGGAATCCTCTCAGCAATTAATTAAAATACCCTAGCAACCACCTAGAACACCCTAGAATGAGGGTGTCCAAACTACGGCCCGCGGGCCATCTGCGGCCCGCAATCAGTTTTGTGGCGGCCCGCGAGGCTTTTTATAAATATCAATAGAATCTGGCCCACTATACAAAAATGAACGTAATTCAATAAATAACCACCGGGCGTCGCTATCACATGCTTTCAATTAGGCAGCAGTTCCTGTTATGAAGTTAAACGAACCGAACAAACTGAAGGAAACATGATTCAGGGCTCGACAGACTGCCCGATGTCCCGGGGCCAGCGTGCGAGACGCTCAGGCCAGTGTACAGAATGTACACAGCCCAATCTGTCTCGTTTCTCCCGTTAGCGCAGTTCGTTTAGCATTTGTGAATTCAGCAATCGCGCTCGCATCCGCGCCAAATCAATCGGTCCGAGATCGCCTGAATGAGATGGTCTCTGCTCGATTAAGCCGATCGAGTGTAGTGACAAAACAAAACATTCCAACAAACTAACGACCCAGGCTATATCACAGTGTATTATGATTGTGTAATAGCCATATATACGGCTATACGAAGAGAGAATTATAAGACGAGATGTCATTCCTACCGGTAAATGTGTGCTTCATGTCTAATGCGAAAGTAAAAGCATGCTGTAATATTACCGAGAGCTGTTTATCTGTTAGGAAAATTGACCATCGGATAATTTTTCCATATTTTAATCTTATATTATGTTGTATTAGGCCAGTTGTTTTGTTGATTTCTGCACTGCCAGCTTGAAAGAAAGATCAACATTGATCTGCTTCATGATCTGATGCAGTCTCGGTTCATATGCTGTCTCTCTATAATTTAAGTCTATAATGCAGAATTCTAGCCAACGTTTCTTTGATAGATTGATTAATTCAGTAAATTATTAATTTCATCATAAATACAGCAAAATTGTAAAATGTTGCACTATAAAATAACTATTCAAAAGTAGCTTATCATTGAATTTAATCATTTTTAAAGATGAGTTTTCAGCTTCATTACTTCAGTCTTCAGAGTCACATGATCCTTCAGAGATTACTAATAATTATTGTTGTTGTTATTATTATTAATATTATTGTTATAAAAGCAATAATGTCTGGAATAATAATTTTATTTGAAACTACATACAATAAGAAAGCAGTTATTTAAAATTTTAATAATTAATATTTAACAATTTAACATTTTTCTACATTTAATAAATGTAGCCTTTATGAACTGAATAATTTTCCTTTAAAAAAAAAAACATGAAAAAATTAATAAAACTGACCCCAAACTCTTGACTGGTACCGTGTATATATATATATATATATATATATATATATATATATATATATATATATATATATATATATATATATATATATATATATATATGCATGTCTGTGTGATGTATGTAAAATTTGGCCCGGGACAATGTTTTTTTTTTTACATTTGGCCCTCGGCCCAAAAAGTTTGGACACCCCTGCCCTAGAACCTACCTAGAACACAACTGCAATCAACAATAATACAATAGAAACCTCCTAGCAACTAACTAAAATACCCTAGCAACCACCTAGAACACCCAAGGACTTACCTTGAACCCAATAGTACCCACCGATAGCATCATGGAAACCTCCTAGCAATTAACTATAATACCCTAGCAACCACCTAGAACACCCTAGGACCCACCTAGAACAATAGAAACCCCCATGGAAACCTCTTATCAAATAACTAAAATACCCTAGCAGCCACCTAGAACACCCCAGGACCCACCTAGAACAATAGAAACCCCCAAGGAAACCTCTTATCCAATAACTAAAATACCCTAGCAGCCACCTAGAACACCCTAGGACCTACCTAGAACACAAAAGCAAACAACAATAGTATAATGGAAACCTCTAAGCAACTAACTAAAATACCCTAGCAACCACCTAGAACACCTAGTTGAGGCAGCTTGACTGATGTAGGTTGCGATAAAAAAAATTCAAGCAGAAAGAATGTCATTACAGTCTTCCTTGTTCTCTCACATTCCTGCACTAGATTGCAGGGTTTCCCTATTGAAATATACATATAACACAAATCTCTGATCTTCCTGTGTGTGGGTGGTGGTGAATAGTGAATGAAAGCATGACAGAAATTCTCACACACACACCTTTCACCGGTGATTTCAGTTCTTTAAGCTTCACCTGAAACTCAGGTAGCGGTTGTACCTTTAGTCTCAGTGGTTTTACAATGGTTAAAGTACGATGACACAACAAATTCTCAACTCTTACACAACGCATAGTCATTTTAAAAGTCATCATTACATCAGTTCCTTCCTGTGGGGCTCCTTTGACTATAAGCCGATTAAAATACTAACTTTAATTGCAATTCCAGGATGTGCCCCATCTTTTGTCATTTCAGAACTGACTCTCATTCAGAATGACTTCACAGATTCCTCCCATGTTATTTCTTTTGATACAATACTTAAAATTTCCTTAAGTTTCAGATTCTTTACATTTTCCTCATGACACAAAGGATGTTGTGTATCAGTTTACAATTGTTTCTCCAGCACAGAGAGACAGCGCTCAGCATTTTTACCATTCCATAAGCATGAACTGTTATTTTCAATCTCCTTAACTGGCCATCCTCAAACCACAGAAACATGTCAGTAATGCCACACATGCTCCTGAAAGTACTACAAGCATGCAGGTATGCATTGCATCAACAGTAAACGATGCATCAGCACCAGAATTCGCACAAGGATTTCAGACCATATTTACTGGAACATTCAATCCAAATGACTTGTAAACTACAGTTGATGTCAGAATTATTAGCCCCCCTGTATATATATTTTTTTTTCAGAAAGAAGATTTCTTTTCAGCACATTTCTAAACACAATAGTTTTAAAAACTCATTTATATTTATATAAAAATTCATAATGAGCCGAAATAAAAACAAATAAGACTTTCTCTAGAAGAAAAATAGTATAGGAATAGAATATTTAATATAGAAATATTATAACAATTCTAAAATATAAAAAAAATTGCTCTGTTAAATATAATTTAGGAAATATTTGAAAAAGAAAAAAAAATTAGGAGGGCTCATTGTTTTGACATAAGCTGTATATGGAAGCCCATTTCTGCTACTGAATAATAATAATAATAAACAAAAGGTTAATGCAACTTATCTTACAGAATTGTGAGAAATAAAGTCAAAACCGCATGATATAAACTTGCAATTTCTAGACATAAAGTCATAATTCTGAGAATTATCACAATTATAATACAACCTGTATATAATGTTCATAGTACATCCATCTGTAAATATCACCATAGTTTTTCTATAACTGCACTTTATAACTTATACCTGTATCCTGCACTTGCTGCTATTGCACTGCTGGTTAGACCGAAACTGCATTTCGTTGCCTTGTACTTGTACATGTGTAATGACAATAAAGTTGAATCTAATCTAATCTAATCTAATCTAATCTAATTAGGAGTTATAAAGTTCAAATTCTGAGATAAAAAGTTACAATTCAGAGTTATAATGTCAGAAACTTTTAATAAAAAGTCTAATCAAAAAGGTATTATAGCAGGGTGTCTGCGGAGTCTTAAACCAGTCTTAAATTTCAAAAACAAAATAAAAAGAACATCTAAGACCAGCATTCAGCCGTACATCTACGACTCGGACACAGATCAAGCAGAGACTACTGTTGAGGAATCAATATTCCTAATGTGCCAGAATGTGTCAGAGTGGTAGTTACAAAATCCTTTGTGTCTTTGTATAGTTTTACAGCCGCTATTTAACAATGCATGCATCATCCGTAAAGGGATGCAACGATTAACCGGTTTCACTATTAACCGCACTTTAATTAATCGGTTAATTAATCGTAAAGGCTTCTCAACACCGTGTTTCTACACGGAACAAAACTGCGGCAACTAAACAAAGTTATGCCAACTGTGTGCTAGTTTAAAGTTCCGAGCTCATACACTGAGACTAATAACCACGCACACTGAATCAACTTTGACTGAGGCTAGGGTGCTTTCACACCTGACGTATTTAGTTCGGTTGAATCGCACTAGAGTTCGCTTTCCCTCTTAGTGCGGTTCGTTTGGTGTTCGCAGGTGTGAATGTAGCAGTCGTACTCGAGTGCGCACCAAAAGAGGGCCAAAAAAGCGTACCGAGACCTCCCTGAAGAGGTGGTCTCCGTACGCTTTCAAACGAACCCAGGAGCAGTTTGTTTGTGGTGAGAATATGAATCGTACTAAAACAGACCCAACCGCAAAAAGTACTGCGCCTTTTTGGACTAATCCAACTGCCGTAGGCCGATGCGCTGTGCATTATGGAATGTGGAGGAAAAACCTTTGTTGACAGTGCTTTACCAAAAGAGAGAGAAAGAGAGAGAGAGGGAATAACATTCCCTGATGGACCGTTGGTAATATTTCCGCAAGATGACC
Organism: Danio aesculapii; assembly: GCF_903798145.1. Classification (NCBI taxonomy): domain Eukaryota; kingdom Metazoa; phylum Chordata; class Actinopteri; order Cypriniformes; family Danionidae; genus Danio; species Danio aesculapii. The sequence goes on from NC_079439.1 coordinate 10,142,499, forward strand.
ATGTTGCAGTTTAGCTTAATTAATTGCACGCCTCCTCCTGAAGTGACGTGTGATGCATTAAAACATTGTTTTCCAGCCGCACCCGCGCTTCATTCTTCGAAATGTATAGTTGTATAGTCTAAAAAGATGTATACAAACTATATAGTATACCATGAGCAGGGATACAATCAGCCAGCGTAGTCATACCTCCATAGTCAAAAGCAGCATTTTGTGTTTGCTGGTTTGTTTACTTGCGGGAGTTCCATTGGCCTTTTCCCGCATGTGAATTCTGACCAATCGATAAGCAGTTTAGGAACTGTTCAACAACATCTGGCCAATGAGTGATGTGGATTTTGTCAGATGACTGCAGTTTGGCTCTTTTCATCTGGTTCGGACCAAAGCCAGCAGTGTGGTGTGAAAACGACCCAAAGACAGCAGAAAATGCTACAATGTATTGTATATTGCCCTTGGTCCGGACCAAAGGAAGCGTACTACAGATGTGAAAGCACCCTAAGGCAAGTTCGTTATTTCCATTGGAAGGACGCGCTTACACTTTACAGCCCCACCTAGTTAAGATGACAGGGAGCTTCTGTAACCGCAAGAAATGCAAATGGCCTGAAGTTTAAGGAAGATGCAATGAAAAGTACACATGTTTGCAAACCCACCTAAAGTTACAAACAATAGGATGACAGCGATCATGTGGTGAATGTTGATCCGCCAACCGAGATCAATCAAGTGTTTTCAGAGAGAGTGCCGAAAGACTCGGTGGATCAGCTGATTTTAATGGCCTGAATCTCGATACGTTGCATTCAATGCGTGTTAAGCGCAAATGGCCGCTAAATGTAAAATCTCTGTTGCTCATTTGCAGAAAGACGATGAAGGCTCTTATGTTGAGCCCAATGAGCCTTACATCCAAAAATAGAGCATGGTTGTTCCTTTTGTGACATCGCTTTGACTCACACACTGAAAATGGTGGACGTGAAACAACAAACTGAGGATGTCGTAATGCGCGCCTGTCAATCAATATTGGTGGGCGGGAGGACTGCACTCCTACGTCAAGTTGCGGTCGATCTCAAAACTGCTCCAATTGGTCCACTGTTTTTATGTTGATAAATTGAAAAAAAAAAAGACTGGGTGTGTTTATATCACCCTAAAATGACCGTCTATACCTACACATGTCTGTCCAAACAGTTTGAAAAGTAGATTTTTCATCATAGGTGCCCTTTAAATTTGACTTGATGAAACCTGCAGAAACCTATTATAACCCAGCGGGCACCCTGATGTCAAAGCGGCATAAAAACACATCAGAAATACAAATTAATTTATTAAGGTGTCTGCAGAGTCTTAAAATATCTTACATTTCAATTCTAAAGTTTTAGATCTTAAATTCGCTGAAAGAATGTCTTGTTTCTTGCTGAATAATTTTAAATGGGTCTTAATTTTGCTATGTCCATGTAAATCTATGTATATATTTAGTTCATCATATATTTTTAAAGCTTTTCATTTTTTAAAAAGAAAACCCTTGTTTTGAGACATTATTTAAAATGTGGCTAAGAAATACCTTTTTTCGTCATACTTCAGTGTTTTAATGAAATTCGAAACTGACCACAGGTTTCTTGTAATGGGTTTAGGTTTAGGTTGGTTAGGTTTTACAGAGTACAAATCAATACGTTTTTGTTGTATGAAAATATATTACAGGTGAGAAGACCAAAAATACTGTATATTTCACAGTAAAGACATACAACACTGTAAAAACCTGTACAGCAATACATTTAATACTGTAAATATTAATACAGTATTTTTGGTATATATAAGTTTTATTTGGGGCATCGTGGTGGTGCAGTGGGTAGCACAATCACCTCACAGCAAGAAAGTTGCTAGTTCGAGCCTTGGCTGGGCCAGTTGGCATTTCTGTGTCGAGTTTGCATGTTCTCCCCGTGTTCACATGCATGGGTTTCCTCCGGGTGCTCCGGTTTCGCCCACAGTCCAAAGACATGTGGTACAGGTGAATTGGGTTGGCTAAATTGTCCGTAGTGTGTGAATGGGTGTGTATGGATGTTTCCCAATGATGGGTTGCAGCTGGAAAGGCATCTGCTGCGTAAAACATATGCTGCATAAGATGGTGGTTCATTCTGGTGCAGAGGCCCCAGATTAATAAAGGGACTAAGCCGAAAGGAAAATTAATGAGTGAATAAGTAAATAAATGAAATTGTGAAGTGTGTGCAATAACATAACAAGTAATAAGACACTTAATATGCTTATTGCGAAAAAAATATGACATTTTCACATTGTAAATAACTTCAGTTGTAAATAATATTAGTATTTCCTTGTGGATGGAAACTGATTTGTTTTTGTGTGTTTTTCACTTGCTTAATTTAAGCCATAGTTCACCCAAAGAAGAATATTCTGCCATCTTTACCTCTTCCTTTATTTATTCAGAACTTATTTGCCTATTTGAGTTTCTTTCCTCTGTTTTTTTGTTTGAAAATGATTTATATTGCATGTTGCTGGAGTGTGTTTAGGTATCTCTACACACACTCGAGGTCAAGCTGAGGTCTAAATGAGCAAACAGGAAATAACACTTCACCACAGACTTGAGGACACACGTGTCTTGCACTTTACTCTAATACTCCCTCTTCACCACCAACCACAGCCTATCCTGCGAGCATCACGGTGTTATTTGTCGAGTCGACACACTTAACCACTAAGCTATTGGTGCTGACACGTTGGATTTTGTTAAGAAGAACAAATGTTTTTACCCCTGAAAATGATCTAAACTTTGTTCATTTTTGAGAGATGCTAATGGTCTAATCCAATTCAATAATCTACGCTAAACTAAGCTAAACTAAAAGTACTCCTGCCAGACCCAGAGATTGAATAATGATAAAAATCAACTGTTTTACTCTATGAGTAGCTGTAAAATGACTCTATTTTTTTTAAGTAGCGTGTTCCTTCAAGAGTGAGAATATAGATGTTAATGGTCTAATCCTACTCAATGATCTATGCTAAGCTAAGCTAAAAGGGCTCCCGCTTAACGCGAATATCAGCTAAATGGCTTAAAAAATAATAAAACTCAACTGTTTTACTCTATCGATAGCTGTAAAATGAGCCTATATTTTTTTATAAATAGTGGAGTGTTCCTTTAAGAGTGAGCATACAGATGCTAATGGTCTAATCCGATTCGAGGACCTATGCTAAGCTAAGCTAAAAGTGCTCCCGCCAGACCCAGAGAATGGTTGAATGGATTAAATCATGGTAAAACTCAACTGTTTATCTATATGGGAATTACTAAAATCAGTCTATTTATTTAAAAAGGTAGAGTGTTCCTTTAAGAGTGAGCATATAGATGCTAATGCATTAGATGCTTAAACCAGCCTAGGCTGGTTGGCTGGTTTTAGCTGGTCGACCAGCCTGGTTTTAGAGGGGTTTTGGCCAGTTCCAGGCTGGTTTCCAGCCATTTTGAGCCTAGTCTTTGCTGGTCAGGCTGGAAAATGACCAGCTAAAACCAGCTTGACCAGCCTAGCCAGGCTGGGAGCCCAGCCAAAACCAGCCAAGTCCGCCTTAAACCAAGCTGATTTAGCTGGTCATTTTCCAGCCTGACCAGCTAAGACCAGGCTGGAAATGGCTGGATACCAGCCTGGAAATGGCCAAAACCCCTCTAAAACCAGGCTGGTCAACCAGCTAAAACCAGCCAACCAGCCTAGGCTGGTTTAAAATGGATTTTTTCAGCAGTGTGGTCTAATCATATTTAATGATCTTTGCTAAGCTAAGCTAAAAGTGCTCCCATCAGACCCAGAGACCAGTTGAATGGATTAAAAAAATGGCAAAACTGAACTGTATGTGGAGTACTTAAATGAGTCTATTTTTTTAAAGTGGAGGGTTCCTTTAAGAGTGAGCATACAGATGCTAATGGTCTAATCTGATTTAATAATCTATGCCTAAGCTAAACTAAAAGTGCTCCCGCCAGACCTGGAGATAGGCTGTGTGGATTAAAACATGGTAAAAATCAACAGTTTATCTATATGGGGAGTACTAATTGAGTCTACTTTTTTAAAATGGAGTGTTTATTTAAGTAGGAGCAAACTGACGCTAATGGTCTAATCCGATTCAATGATTTATGCTAAGCTAAGCTAAAAGTGCTCCAGCCAGACCCGGAGATTGGCTGAATGGATAAAAAAATGGTAAAACTCAACAGTTTATCTATATGGGAATTACTAAAATGAGTCTACTTTTTAAATAAAGTGGAGTGTTCCTTTAAATGTGAGCATGCAGATACATGTCAAGCAATGACTAGACTCTTTAGTACATTCTGTGTTTGATCAAGCCCAGACAAGCTGAACACACCTTTTGTCACAAAGAGGAATTATCTAATTTCTTTCTTTCTTTTCTCTCCTCTGTATTTTTCCTGATCTCAGGTTTCAGGGCAGTAGGCGGCGGAATAGATTTGGGAGCATGTGTTGCCGCCTGACTCACAGATCAGGAACGGATAGACGGCAGGAATGAAAGCCACGAAAACCAGGTGGTTTGCGTGCACAGGAAGAGTGTGTGTGTGTGTGTGTTTGCTGCGTGGGAGTCCAAACATAAACCGTATTGTGTATTTAAATTTGTGGTTGTGGAGTATAAGTGTTTTTTTTTATGAGGGTTGGAGAGGAAGTGAATCGGGGAATCTCCCACAGTGCTTCCTTGTGGGCTGCAGGCCACAGCTTTAGACGGGTCATACACGTGTAAACATAAAAAACGAATAATGAAACTGTGCCTTTATATACACTGTAAAAAGATATCTGTTACTGTATATAACAGTTTCTGTTTTTTGTGATTCACAAGTGTTTATTTAGGGTTGTGAATTGCATTATGGGATGTTGATCTCTGCTTTGTCGACTTTGGTGCTGAAAATTTAACTCTACAGTTTAACAAAGTGACTTTTATTGGTGTTTTTAGTCGTTTTAAATAATATAATGTATTAAAAATAATATAAAGAGAAATATAAGTCTGTAAAATAACAATAAATGTGCTGGCACTTTAATACAAGGTTTTTGTAGTGTAATATACAACACCAACCCAGACAATATATAACTTTAAAATATTAAAAATGTCAATAAAAGTCACTGTTTTTGAACTTTTCAAGGTTAAAAGTTGTTGGAAGAAACATCAATGACCCATAATGCAATTCAAAATCCTAAATAAATGGGTAAAAATAAAAACATGCATCACAAAATACAGAAAACTGCTAATTTATGGATATTTTTGTACAGTGTATTGAGTGTAATTTTGTTTATTGACCTTAAAACTTATGGTAACACTTTATTTTGATGGTCAATTTGAGTATTAGTAGATTATCTGCTTAATTTATGCAGATACTGCTCCTTCAACAGACATTTAACTGACTATAAGAAACTTTGCAAGCACATATAAACTTACCCTAACCCTAACCTTAACCTAACACTCTACTCATAATCTAATGAGAATTAGTTGGTGTGTAGATGCAATCTAACTTAAATTCAACAATCGGACCATCAAAATAAAGTGTGACCCAACAAACAATGAACAACACATTTATTACAGTATTCATCTTTGTTTACCCTAGTTGTAGTATCAATTAAGTAGTAACAAATGCATTAGTAAATGTTGAACTATGATTTAAAATACATTAACTACGTTAGTAAATACATTAACTAACGGACTGTTATATTTGTAAAAGACTTTTATATGTGTAAAAGACTTTCTCCAGAAGAAAAAATATACAATTTCCATCGCAAATATTTTAAAAAGTATAAAAGAAATAAAATCATCGGAGGCCTAATAGTTTTGCATTTATTGCATCTTTATTGCACAGAGAGTTCTTTTAACATCCACAGACTGACAGAAAATGAAAAGTTGCTATTTTCTAAGCAGATATGTTTAGGTAATATACTCTCATTTCATTTAGGCATAATAATCAACTAACTCTGCTGCTGTATCATGGCTGCAGGATATTACACAACTCATGAAAACAGTCCCCCACCCTGAACTGGTCACTAAAAGGGGTTTGAGGAACTAAAAAATTTTGATTTTATGGCATCCACCCCACCCTCACAAGCCCTAAGGAAGTAATCAGTAATTTATATATAGTCATACCTATAACATAGGGGAGCACAGGGCACAAAGTAACGCGGGGTTAAATGTAACATAGTTTTAAGGTATTTGCTCTAGGTTAACCATGGCAGCTTCCAAGGTTTTCACCACAGTGTCGGCAGATCTCTTCCTGCCAATTATCGAAAAGGTTCGGCGAAACTTGGATGAGAATCACAGGAGATATATTTTTTGCAGCATAAGAGTATCTTTTATTTCAGTCTATGTTTTTTATATTTAAAAAAAGATCTGTGAAAGTATGTACATAAAATCATATATTGTTGTGATCACCGTCTTCTAGGCTAAAAGATGAAACCATTTTGAAAGATGTAAAAAACACAGTGGCTGTCTTTGGACTGTGGGGGAAACCGGAGCACCTGGAGGAAACCCATGCCAACATGGGGAGAACATGCAAACTCCACACAGAAATGCCAACTGGCTCAGCCAGGGCTTGAACCAGTGACTTTCTTGCTGTGAGGCAACAGTGAGCTACCGCGCTGCCCCCACATATTATTAGCTTATTATATTTGTTCTTACTCCTAATGCAGTGTTTAAAAGCAGTAAAGGCTGTTTGGTTTTGCTGGACATTGTAACGCTGATGGAAAGCAGACTGAACAGCATCTCAAAACCACTGACCTCATTTTTCATGACTTTCAATTTCTTCATTTGTTTCTTCCCTAATTTCAATCTCCAAATAAGGATATGACACATCCGACTGACAAAACACTGTATTTCCACTTAAAAGTCATTCATAACATGTGTCATTTTGATTTAATTAATAATAAGTCATTGAGACTCTATCCTCTTGACCTCATCTTACATGACTGTTGATGATCTAATAAATGTCACCATTTATTTCCTCTCTAATTTCCATCTCCTAATAAAGATATGTTGCATTCGATTGATCAAAGCACTGTATTTCCACCTTAAAACTCATTCATTGTGTCATTTTTACGATGTGTCCTTGAGATTTAGTTAAGAATACACTTTAACAAATCCATCTGTTACTTTAATGAGGTGTTTTAGCTGAAATATTCACTCTAAATGAGTAATTTTGTCATTAAATATTTTTTTGTAAACTTTATTTATTGAACACAAATGAATTGCATTCGTTGTATACAAATGTCCAATTTCTGCTTTTAGTTTCTTTTAAACACTTTTGTAAACATTTAACCCCAAAACTCCCCACCCATCCCACCCATACCTAAAGTCCTTGTAAAACATATAACATGACAGAGTGATAAATTAAAATAAAATAATAATAATGCTAATACAATTTTTTATAAATGTAAATATTTAAATAAATTTATTTATTTGAATTTATTTAAATATTTACATTTATTTAAAATTTTATTAGCATTATTATGTATGTGTATGTATAAATAAACATATATATATATATATATATATATATATATATATATATATATATATATATATATATATATACATATATATACATACATATATACATATATACATATATATACATACATATATACATATATACATATATATACATACAGTATATATATATATATATATATATATATATATATATATATATATATATATATATATATATATATATATATATATATATATATATATATATATATATATATATATATATATTTCTGTACAAATTCTGTACAAAATATGAATGTACGAATTAACAAACAAATAAATTAGTTAATGAATGAAGGAAGGAATAAAAGAACGACCAAATAAATCAACAAAGGATTCAAGAAAGGACTGAACAAACTAAGGAAGTAACAAATTAACGAATGAAGGACCTAATGAAGGAAGGAACAAAATATGAATGAACGAACTAATGAAGGGAGGAATGAAGGAAGGACCAAATGAAGGAAGGATTCAATGAAGGACTGAACAAACGAAGGAAGGAACAAAGGAAGGAATCCTATCCAGCATATGTTTTTTGCAGTGGATGCCCTTCCAGCTGCAACCCATCACTAGGAAACATCCATACACTCTTATTCACACACATACTCCATGGACAATTTAGCTTACCCGATTCACCTATACTGCATGTCTATGGACTTGTGGGGGAACCGCAGCACCTAGAGGAAACCCACGGCAACACGGCGAGAACATGCAAACTCTAGACAGAAATGCCAACTGGCTCAGCCGAGGCTCGAACCAGTGACCTTCTTGCTGTGAGGCGATCATGCTACTCATTGCTTCACCATGACGCCCCAATTTGGTTCAATATCTGCCAATTTCACAGATACCTAATGTCCATCACTGGTCTCCAGGTCTAACCAAATCTCATTGCAAAGCCGCTAGATTCTCCCCTATATAAATGTTTTCCAATTTGCAGTCTATAGTCACAGTCGCTTCTCTCTTCCCTAATGCATCTTATTTCCTCTTTCTAAAGCTACTGGTGGCTCTCGTCTGACCTGTCTTCCCCTGAAATGTGTGATGTTTGTGTATGGTCGAGGGCTCCAATTTTGCTACATGTAAAAGTGTACATGACAAATAAAGGTTCTTCATCATCATCTTCATCATCAACATCATCATCATCATCATCATAATGGTATAAGTTATATAGTGTAATCATAGAAAAACCATGGGTGATATTTACAGATGGATGTACTATGAAAATTATATACAGGTTGTATTAAGTATGAACAGAAATTTACAATATTAGTATATGTACAGGTTGCTATTAATGATCAGGGTATGCATATAGGTATGAACATAATTACAAATGTGTATGTACAGTGGATATGTACAATATCTGAATCACATTAATATTTTTTCAAAACCAGTAGAATCAGCAAAAGTGTTTCTAATGCACTCATATACTGATTTATTATGTTTTTAATTGATTGTTAGTATTTTAAAAAGTAGCACTGTATTGTAAAGCGGTTTAAGGACTGCTTTTTAAAGGAGTTTTAGGTTTATGAGAAATTACACAATTATTTTAACCAGTAAATCTAGATTTTGCCATATTTTAAAGATATTTGATATCTATCAACTTAATCATGGCCAAAGTGAAAAATAACTCAAAACATTATTGCACTGTAAGATCCAACAGCCAACTTTATCAAATGAAATGAGTGTAGTTAACTTAAAATTGACTGAAAGTTAATTCTACTAATTTGAAAAGAGTTTTAAACTCATTGTTGAAGGTAATGAGTTAATTAAACACCTCGTTACTCCAATTTAAATGGAGTAAGTTCACAGTACTACAGCAGATTAGTTTAAACTCAAATGGTTTGTAGCAATCGATTTCCTCAAACAGTTTGAGTTGGCCTAACTTATTGGGTTTAATAGTACTCAGTTGGTTTGAGTTCTCTTCATTTATTGGGTTTTACTGTGATCAAATTGCTTCGTTTACTCAAATGGATTCAATTCACAGCACTCATTAGTTTTTTTACTTAAATGGTTTTGTTGCAATTGGTTTCCTCAAATGGTTTGAGTTACTTTTACTTATTGGGTTTTACAGTGTGGGATTATTGTGTTTTTATTGTGTATATCATGGCACCAAACACTATCATTGTCATAATGCTCATAAATTGTTTTAATGATTAGTGTTGTTAATACAATGATGATTATTTCAAGGACTCAAACCAATTAACTCAAATATTTCGGTTCTGTTATTATTTTGATTAAATCTACACAAGTTTAATGTATTTATAGTGTAAGGAAGCTTAAATTTTTCATGTATTTATAGTTTAATATACAACATGTGATCAATCTTTTAAAAATATTTAAATTATAGTTTATAGTATCATGCTGTAAAACCCAAAACGTTAAGGTAACTCAAACCATTTGAGGAAACAGATTGCAACAAACCATTTAAGTTCAAAAACTAATCCTAATGAGTACTGTGAACTTAATCCATTTGAGTAAACGAAGCAATTTGAGCACAGTAAAACCTGATAAATGAAGAGAACTTAAACCAACTGAGTACTGTAAAACCCAATAAGTTAAGGCAACTCAAACCGTTTGAGGAAACCGATTGCTACAAACTATTTGAGTTAAAAAACTAATCTATATGAGTACTGTGAGCTTGCTCCATTTGAGTTGAATATTGAGCTATTTAATTAACTCATTACCTTCAACACTGAGTGCAAACCTCTTTTCAAATGAGTAGAATTAACCTTCAGTAAATTTTGAGTTAACTACACTCATTTCATTTGATAAAGTTGACTGTTGGGTTTTATAATCATTACATGTTTAAAGGAAGCATCAAATGTTTACGCATTTATAGTGCACTGTAAAAATGTAATGACAACAAATACTTGATGTTGCTTTAACTTATTTTAAAAAGTTAATCAGGTTTAAACCACATTTTTTAAGTTACAGAATGCTTAACTTGATATTTTTAGTCAGTTTGATTGATGTAAGTTGATGACTTGAAAAGTTAATTTGATTCAACCTAAAAATAATTATTTTAGTATGTGATATAAAACGCATTATGAATCATGTGTTTATATATATTTCTAACTTAAATATTCAAAATTGGCACTGAGAAACCACTGTATTTGTCAACAAGTTTATAGGGGAAAAGAGAAAGAAAAAATAAGACAATGGAAAAGTATAACAGTTGAAGTTGCAAATATCAATTTATTTCACAATAACTCAATAACAAAATAAATAAGTCAATAATAGCAATAAATAGCATTAAATAATAAATAGTTAACGAATACTTCATACATATTTTCATATATATAACACACAGGAAATCGTCAATATGAGATTCAAGTATTATTTCAGCGTTCAGCAACACAAACGATCATCGCGACAGTCAGACGTCCTCATGAGTTCAGACTTATAAAAACAAGCTCTACTTGTGAGGCTATGCTAAATATCTACCCTTCAAGTGAAACATATTCAAGTAAGCTAAATCTAAAACCTTTCAAGTATCATTCCTCAAGCTTTTTGTTCGTCATTCAAGTCCATCAAACGTCTCCTCCGTTTGTGTTTACTTCACTTCGCTCTAAAACGATGTAGTCTTATAGTTTTGAGCACCACAGGAGCTCGTTTTTCCAAAAAGGCTTGGATTAAGAAGTCCACCGACTTGTTTAAGAGTTCATTTAGTTCTCGGAACCAAGTCTGTGATAGACTGGATAGAGAAGAGCCACCACATATCCATTTCTCCGGCTCTGCTGGTGCTGGTAGATCGCGGTGAAATCCTCCTCCTCCCATACGGAGCTCGGGCACGTAGTGTTCAGGAGCCAGAAATTGTCCATTTTCTCCCCGTTCCTGGAGCTTGGGGACTCGTATGGCATCTGGATGAACTCCTCAGGGCAGTTGCTCATCATTTGTTTAGCTTGCTCTTCAGCAGACTGGAAAGGGAGCACGTTATATGCAGACGCCTCAGTCTGCGGAGTCTCCACGGATCCCTCCTCGGTGTAGATCTGCATGAAAACCACCATGCATAAAATGAGCAGCCAGCGTTTAACCGGGCTCTTTTCGGCTGGTGGAAGATATTTGCGCACTTTGGCTGGGTACATGACCCTTGTGTTCCTCTTGCGCGGCCGAACTGGAGCTCCGCGCTGCGGGAAAGCGCCGGGCTGCTGCGGCTCCGGGATCCGCTCAAAAGTGAAGATTTCCGGCTCGGTGTTGCGCGGCATCATCGGTCTGAAGCCGAACTGCGGTTGTGGCTGGAAGAAGTTGTTTGATGGTAATGTGAAAATCAGACTGTCTGATCTGGTTAGCATTGTTAGTTCAGGTCGGTTCCAGTTGTACTTGCTCTTGTGTCTCTGGATCGCAAAAGTGACTTCTCTAACTTCAGAGTGAGGTCTATATATTTTGGTTTTAAGAGACGCCCATAGAGTAAAGCCACACCCTTCGGATGGAAAATAGTGGGATTTTTCACACAAAAAAGTACAAGGTTTTAGACTAATGTGAGATGTTAAGGTTAGAGAGTCGTTGAGAGCCGTGAAGAGATTGACTTCATGAGAGGTTATATAAAATCAAAAACAACACTATTTTAGAAACCAAACATCACTGGATCACTTGAACTTCTTTTAAAGAAAACGATTTTATTTTATTGTATTTTTCTCTCTAAATGTGTGAATTATAAAATGATTTTTAAGACTGTCAGCTGTTTATATTTTACATTCATTTCCTAAAGATGGAAATCATTAACTAAAAATCATTTAATTACAGCCTTAAAGACGGAAAATATTGGATTTAACAAAAAAAGTAAGATTTTAGGCTAATGCGAGTGAGAATAGAGAGAATTGTTGAGAGTCATGAAGAGATTGACTTCATGAGAGGTTATATAAAATCAAAAACAACACATTTTTATAAACCAAACATCACTGGATCACTTTAACTTCTTTTAAACAAAACTATTTTATTTTATTGTATTTTTCTCTCTAAATGTGTGAATTATAAAGTGATTTTTAAGACTGTCAACTGTTTATATTTTACATTCATTTATTTCCTAAAGATGGAAATCATTAGCTAAAATCAAATAATTACAGCCTTAAAGACGGAAAATATTGGATTTAACAAAAAAAGTAAGATTTTAGGCTAATGCGAGTGAGAATAGAGAGAATTGTTGAGAGTCATGAAGAGATTGACTTCATGAGAGGTTATATAAAATCAAAAACAACACATTTTTAGAAACCAAACATCACTGGATCACTTTAACTTCTTTTAAACAAAACGATTTTATTTTATTGTATTTTTCTCTCTAAATGTGTGAATTATAAAATGATTTTTAAGACTGTCAGCTGTTTATATTTTACATTCATTTCCTAAAGATGGAAATCATTAACTAAAAATCATTTAATTACAGCCTTAAAGACGGAAAATATTGGATTTAACAAAAAAAGTAAGATTTTAGGCTAATGCGAGTGAGAATAGAGAGAATTGTTGAGAGTCATGAAGAGATTGACTTCATGAGAGGTTATATAAAATCAAAAACAACACATTTTTATAAACCAAACATCACTGGATCACTTTAACTTCTTTTAAACAAAACTATTTTATTTTATTGTATTTTTCTCTCTAAATGTGTGAATTATAAAGTGATTTTTAAGACTGTCAACTGTTTATATTTTACATTCATTTATTTCCTAAAGATGGAAATCATTAGCTAAAATCAAATAATTACAGCCTTAAAGACGGAAAATATTGGATTTAACAAAAAAAGTAAGATTTTAGGCTAATGCGAGTGAGAATAGAGAGAATTGTTGAGAGTCATGAAGAGATTGACTTCATGAGAGGTTATATAAAATCAAAAACAACACATTTTTAGAAACCAAACATCACTGGATCACTTTAACTTCTTTTAAACAAAACGATTTTATTTTATTGTATTTTCTCTCTAAATGTGTGAATTATAAAATGATTTTTAAGACTGTCTGGTGTTTATATTTTACATTCATTTATTTCCTAAAGATGGAAATCATTAACTGAAAATCATTTAATTACAGCCTTAAAGACGGAAAATTGGATTTAACAAAAAAAAAATTAAGGTTTTAGACTCATGCGAGAGAGAATAGAGAGAATTGTTGAGAGTCATGAAGAGATTGACTTCATGTGAGGTTATTTAAAATCAATCCAAAACAAAACATTTTTATTACTGGATCACTTTAAGTATAGAAAGAAAACAATTAGATTTTATTGTATTTTCTATATATCTAAATGTGTGAATTATTTATTGATTTTAAGACTTTCAGCTGTTTATATATTTACATTTATTTATTTATAAACATGTAATTCATTAACTAAAACTCATTAAATCACACCCTTCACTTAAGATTGAAAATAATGGATTCAGCAAAAAAAGTACAAGGTTTTAGACTAATGTGAGAGGTAAGGTTAGAGAATCATTGAAAGCCGGGAAGAGATTGATTGATTACATGAGAGGTTATATGAAATCAAAAACAACACATAACAATTTAATCGTTAAAAAAAACAACAACATTTGATTTTATTATATTTTTATCTAAATGTGTGAACTATATAATAATTATTTAGACTTTTTAGTGGTTTATATTTGACTTTTATTTATTTTCTAGAAATGGCTAAAAATCATGAAATCTTACCCTTCAGTCTACACGGAAATATTGGGTTTAACAAAAAAAAAGTCCAAGGTTATAGACTAATGTGAGAGGTTAAGCATAGAGAGAATCGTTGAAAGAGTTTATATTTTACATTTATTTATTTCCAGTAATGAAATTCATTAACTAAAAATCATCACTTTAAGTATACCACAACGTTTTTTAAGTAAACAATTGATCTTTTTTTTTAGGTAAATGAGGGAATTATAATGATTGTAAGACAGACAGCTTTTAATATTTGCGATTAATTTATTTTGAATTTGTCAAATTAAATGTAAATGTGGTAGCCTTTAAAAAAGTAGATATAGAAAAAGTAGAAAATAAATATATTTAATTAATTTTATCTAAATTTATTAATAAATATATTTATAATATAGTAGTAAATATAAATGAATAGTGCTCAGAATAAAGTAGAACCCTCACAGATCTCTCTTTAAAATAAAATTTCTATAGGATGCATTACAATAATATGTTTGTGCATACATTAGATTAGCCAGTACCAAAGCCAAAATTGCAAGTAGTCTAGCAAAAAACTTAAGATCGCAGTCTAACAATTAATACACTAAATTAATATGCTGGGGTACAAAATAAACAACTTTTTTTAAACAGAAAAAAATCAAGAGAAACTTAAAAAAATAAATAAATCAATCAAAATAGTTGAAATTGTGTAGTTTGTAGTTTTTATTGCAATAAATTGATCACATTTAAATGTATTATTTTTCTATTGCTGAAGATGTTAGGTGACCAAACTCTTATTTTAATTAATTTAACTGTTTAACGAAACTGTTTTATTTAAATGCACCAAAAAAAATTGTGTCCAGATGTATCTTTGTGTGGTTGTGGCTAGTTGTGTGGACTCTGCTAAATTTAGGATTTTATATCTATATGGTTAAAGTAATCTGTATTTTTTTTGCTTAGCCCCTTAAAGATATTCAATTACATCATATTTTAGTGACTCATGCTGAAGCATGCGATCATACTCACTGTGTTTGAATATTATACTTGCTGCTCTTCCTATGAATTTTCACCACATTCGGTGTGCATAATTTATAGTAATATGTATTTTTTTTTGCTTTCTAATGAGGAATTACACTTACTACTATGAAGTTTTGTTTAACTCAAATTTCTTCATCTAATTCATGATCTTCACGGTTGAGTCTTGTTTCCCACATTCTGATAAAGCAGGATCACGTAATAACTATTTCTCAAGCCTTATCTTACATGAGAAAAAACGTTTTTGGTCAAGCATGAATACTGATGGCGTAGTTTAGTCTGGAACTTGTTTTCAACAAAATCTAGCCAGTGTAGACATACCACATTTTATCTGAATTTGCAATTAAACACATGAATGTTATACAATTGTGTTTTGCTATTTAAAAAACCCTTTCGGTTTCCCAAAGAAACATTCAGTGAAGAGTTATTTAAAGGGCTGTTTATATCTTATATGAAGTACATTTGAATAATCCTAGAAAATATAGTTCTTCAAGAACCTCCATAGAACATTTCCAGTCCACAAAAAGTTTCTTATTCTGGAAAAGTGTTTAGACTAGATGTTCACTCACTTTTCAATGTAAAGTTAACTAATCACTTTCGCTTTAAAAGCAATCGGTTTACTTTTTTTGAGTAGTCAACTAATCGCTTTAAAAGCAACGAGTTAACCCACATTTTCTTGAGTAAAGTCAGCTAATCGCTTTAAAAGCAACAGGTTTACTCACTTTTTTGAGTAGTCAGCTTATCGCTTTAAAAGCAACAGGTTTACTCACTTTTTGAGTAAAGTCAACTAATCGCTTTAAAAGCAACAGGTTTACTCACATTTTCTGAGTAAAGACAGCTAACTACTTTAAAAGTAACAGGTTTACTTACATTTTCTAAGTAAAGTCAACTAATCGCTTGGGTTTACTTACTTTTTCTGAGTAAAGTCAACTAACCGCTTTAAAAGCAACAGGTCTGCTCACTTTTTTCTGAGTAAAGTCAACTAATTGCTTGGGTTTACTTACTTTTTCCTGAGTAGTCAACTAACCGCTTTAAAAACAACAGGTTTATTCACTTTTCCCTGAGTAAAGTCAACTATTTGCTGTAAAAGCAATGGGTTTACTCTTTTCTGAGTACAGTTAACGAATTGCTTTAAAAGCAACAGGTTTACTCACTTTATTTAGTACAGTTAACGAATTGCTTTAAAAGCAACAGGTTTACTCACTTTATTTAGTAAAGTCAACTAATTGCTTTAAAAGCAACAGGTTTACCCCTTCTTTAAGTAAAGTCAACTAATTGCTTTAAAAGCAACAGGTTTACCCCTTTTTTGAGTAAAGTCAACTAATCGCTTTAAAAGCAACGGATTTACTCACTTATTCTGAGTATAGTCACCTAATCACTTTAAAAGCAACAGGTTTACTCCCACTTTTCTGAGTATAGTCATTTAATTGCTTTAAAAGTAACGGGTTTACTCCCTCTTTTCTGAGTATAGTCAACTAATCACTTTAAAAGCAATGGGTTTACTCACTTTTCTAAGTAAAGTCAACTAATTGCTTTAAAAGCAACTGGTTTACTTGTTTTTTTCTGAGTAAAGTCAACTAATTGCTTTAAAAGCAATGGGTTTACTCACTTTTTTGAGTATAGTTACCTAATCGCTTTAAAAGCAATGAGTTTACTTACACTTTTCTAAGTATAGTCAACTAATCACTTTGAAAGCAATGAGTTTACTTACTCTTTTCTGAGGATAGTCAACTAATCACTTTGAAAGCAATGCGTTTACTTACTCTTTTCTGAGGATAATCAACTAATCACTTTGAAAGCAATGAGTTTACTTACTCTTTTCTGAGTATATTTGACTAATCGCTTTAAAATCAATCGGTTTACAAGATTTTCTAAGTAAAGCGATAAGTTGACTATACTCAGAAAAAGTGAGTAAATCTATTGCTTTTAAAGGGATTAGTTGACTTTAAAAAGAGAGTAAACCCCTTGCTTTTAGAGCAATTAGTTGACTTTACTTGGAAAAGTCTTGTAAACCCATTGCTTTTAACTAATTGCTAGTCAACTAATTGCTTTATAAGCAACGAGTTTACTCTCATTTTAAATTCAACTAATTGCTTTAAAAGCAACAGGTTTACTCCCACTTTTCTGAGTATAGTCATTTAATTGCTTTAAAAGTAACGGGTTTACTCCCTCTTTTCTGAGTATAGTCAACTAATCACTTTAAAAGCAATGGGTTTACTCACTTTTCTAAGTAAAGTCAACTAATCGCTTTAAAAGCAACTGGTTTACTTGTTTTTTTCTGAGTAAAGTCAACTAATTGCTTTAAAAGCAATGGGTTTACTCACTTTTTTGAGTATAGTTACCTAATCGCTTTAAAAGCAATGAGTTTACTTACACTTTTCTAAGTATAGTCAACTAATCACTTTGAAAGCAATGAGTTTACTTACTCTTTTCTGAGTATAGTCAACTAATCACTTTAAAAGCAATGAGTTTACTTACACTTTTCTGAGTATAGTCAACTAATCACTTTGAAAGCAATGAGTTTACTTACACTTTTCTGAGTATAGTCAACTAATCACTTTGAAAGCAATGCGTTTACTTACTCTTTTCTGAGGATAGTCAACTAATCACTTTGAAAGCAATGAGTTTACTTACTCTTTTCTGAGTATATTTGACTAATCGCTTTAAAATCAATCGGTTTACAAGATTTTCTAAGTAAAGCGATAAGTTGACTATACTCAGAAAAAGTGAGTAAATCTATTGCTTTTAAAGGGATTAGTTGACTTTAAAAAGAGAGTAAACCCCTTGCTTTTAGAGCAATTAGTTGACTTTACTTGGAAAAGTCTTGTAAACCCATTGCTTTTAACTAATTGCTAGTCAACTAATTGCTTTATAAGCAACGAGTTTACTCTCATTTTAAATTCAACTAATTGCTTTAAAAGCAACAGGTTTACTCACTTTTCTTGACTAATGAGTCTATTAATCACTTTGTACAGTGTACAGAAACATTTGAGGGATGTTAAAGATTCAACAGGAACTAACCAGTCCCAGTAATGATCCTTGATTTTCAAATTGCCCCTTTAGATTTGTTCATGCTAAAGTAAAATCATCTACTGTACATAGGTTTGAGCAGAACAGAAGACTTTATTTTATGACGCAATAATTCTACATACTATATCATGCAGTTTAATTTTTAAAACTATGGAGACCTTTTATTCACAAACATCTATATTTGGCACAAAAACATAATAGGGGCACTTAAAGATTGTATGTGGGTCACTCGAAAGCACTGTAAACCTTGAGTGTGTTCTTTATGAATGAGCTCCTGCCCTCATATGGACTAATTCATCAGCTGTGATGAATATGATATGAATGAGCGCTTCTGTCCAATCAGACGCCAGCACCTGCACTGTAATTCTCTGTTGTTTATCATGAGCACAGGCAGAGGAATGTCTGCTCTGGGTGAAACCTCGGGTCTGGAAACCCTGCCTCAGGCTGGGCATGTTTACTTTAGGAAGGGCTTGCATGTGCTTTGCGTCACCTTACTAAGTTTAACGCTCAAGTTCACACACATATGAGAGCGAATGCACTCGTGGGTGTGAACGGCGAGCTTGTATGACTGATGGTTTCAGTAGTGTGAAGCAATGCAGCTCGGTATGTGAAGGATTTAACATTGTACTTGTGCTTTCATGCTAAACGTATCTGTGTCTTAAATCATGCATTTCATTATTGAAGTAGATTAGAGCGATTTTATTAGCGCTAAACAGGAGGATGGTAGCATTACACTTGCAAAAGGCATTTTGAATTATTGCAGACTCATCTGATGATGGATTTAACCTCATAAAACCCGATCAAAACTGATAGAGGCCTTAAAATGGTCAACATTATCAAACTTTATACTGATAACATTGGTTTCTACATACCTTCTGTTGACTGATTCATTGAAGGCTATTTAGTGGTTTTCCAAAAATAAAAATGTTATAACATTAATATTTCAAGTCAACGCTTACTGGACTTAATCAGTGTATGATTTTATTACACATGACATCATCTTTTAAAAATGTATATAGGTGACATGGTGGCTCAGTGGTTAGCACTGTCGCCTCACAGCAATAAGGTCACTGGTTTAAGCCCCGGCTGGTTCAGTTGGGATTTCTGTGTGGAGTTTGCATATTCTCCTCATGTTTGCGTGGGTTTCCTCCCGGTGCTCCGGTTTCCCACACAGTCCAAACACATGTGCTATAGGTGAATTGGAAGAACCAAATTGGCCATAATGTATGTGTGTGAATGAGTGTGTATGGATGTTTCCTAGTACTGGGTTGCAGCTATAAGGGCATCCGCTGAGTAAAACATATGCTGGATAAGTTGGCTGTTCCTTCCCCCATGGTGACCCCTGATGAATAAAGGGACTAAGCTGAAAGAAAATGAATGAATGAATGTATACTATGTATGATATTAAATATTAAATATCTATCATATTTTTCCCCCAGTCAAGGTTCTTGATAGGCACTGATGTTTCCATAAAGAAGATTTATCCACAGTACATTTTCTTTGCACAAAATGATGTAAAAAGTTGCTTTAAAATATTAAAAAGTTAATTTACACTAGCAAAAGCAGATCCCTTAAAGCGATATTTCACCCCAAATCCTCAAACTGGTTTTAAACAAGTCAAGAGTAAGGAAATGATGATCGAAATTATGGGTGAAAAATATGTTAAAGGTGCTGTATGTAAGTTTTGGACTCTTCTAGAGCATAAAAAAAAACATAATATGTTGGCAGATATTAAAGAAACATACTAAGTGAACAATCTTGTTCATCTGAAAAACAATGCTGAAGTCAGATATTCTGCTTTAAAAATGTGTTTTGTGCGGGAACAAATGAAGGGTCTTTGTTTTGGTTCCTTTAAGCCGCCCAATGCCAGGTTAGCCAATTATATTTCAGCACCCCGGGTTGCCTTGATGTGATTCATTCATTCTAAAAGGCTCTCAAAGCATGAAAATCTGACCGCCATTGGACAGTAGCAGACTTTAAAATGTGATGCAGATTCAGAGTTCCACATTAGGTGATTATTAATTAGCAAATAAGATAAACATTACAAACGTAAACATTATGTGAGCAGGTTACATTGTAATCCCGTGTATTAACAACACGCTACGTGACAAGATTTGCAGTGATAAGCAATTTGGCTGTTTGCACCAGACAAAACACGACAGAAATGTAAATACAGCCATTCAGAAGCACAGAATAGTGCACTTACTGCACTCCAACGAAATGTTAAGGTTTATAATCTAATTAATACATATTAAACCTCTTTAACATTATTAAATGTAGATGCTGAGTCACTGAAATGTGTTGGTTTGCACTGAGTCACATTTCTAAAGTTCAATTTCACCAAATAAAGTACATGAGGTGTACCTGAGGTGATCATTGTCAGTTTATGCTCGGGTTCAGCTGCAAGAAATAGCAGCCATTTCTAAAATATACATTTCAGGTGTTGGTTGAGACAAAAACTCTTCCTAATATGGAAAATTAATATTCCTTCTATTGCGTGCCGTTGCTTTTATGAAGAACATGTCTTGAATCAGCCTTTGTTAGTGTCGTCAATCTGGCAACCTGCTCTTGCGTGTGTTTTGAACCAGGGATGCAATACCTAGTTCAACCACTGGGTGTCAACCTTACAAACTGCACCTTTAAAATATGAATACCAAATATGATCTAGATTGTTGCAAACCAGTATTGACTGCCATTAGTATTTGTTTTTCCTATGATAGATATACTGTAAATGGTTATCTGTTCCATTATTTTTTAATACATTGTCTTCTATGTTCAACAGAACAAAAGAAGGAAAAAAAAACTTCTCAAAATTGTATTTTTTTTGGGTGAACTATCTCTTTAAGAACCATATCCTCTAGTAGTGTCCAAACTCAATCATGGAAGGCCTGTATCCTACTGAGTTTAGCTCCAGCTTCCTTCAACACACCTGCCTGGTAGTTTCTAGTTTACCTAGAAAGAGCTTGAATAGCTGGTTCAGGTGTGTTTAATTTGGGTTGGAACTAATATATACAGGACACCAGTTCGGGCACCCCTGATCTAAGTGTTTTAAAAGTTTAAGAAACCTAAAACTCTTCTACATGCTTTTAAAGCCTTCATTTTCAAGAGTGTGCATTGCATTATTCATTGTGCCAGCATACAGAACTTAGCTCATAAATTTACAATACACTGAACTGAACTTGATCTGTAAAACACTGGATTAAAGCAGGTTCAATTTACTAGAACTTCATCTATGTTAAGCTCCTTTGACACAATCTACATTGTAAAAGCGCTTTATAAATACAGATGAATTGAACTGAGTAAAACTATGTATTTAAATATCATCTTACACAGACATATTATAGGGAGACAAAGAGTGATGGGTTTTTATAAATGGTTATCGGTGTCCGTCATTTTTCAATATATCGTCTTTTATGTTTGACAGAATGAA
>NC_079439.1:10169089-10181589 GCF_903798145.1 Danio aesculapii
ACTACTATTAATGAAACAACTGTAACTAATTGAATAAAAATAAAAGATTAGTGATAAACAGCACATAGTAATCCTCTTTCTAAAGTCTAAAAATAGACCTCAGTTTAACAGACCTGCATCTGTTTATAGGCTGGAATGCTTCTCTTGTGTGGGAATTACAAAGCCTGACCTTTTCTAAACAATTCAGAAGGTGTGTGAGCTCGAGTGACTGACACACACACAGCGTCATGAGGATTAAACGCTGCGACTAATGTGTCTGAAGTATTCAGTAGCTCTAAATGTTCAACCACAAATGAGCTCAAAGTCTGCAATCGAACACCAGGGTGGATCAAGCTCTTACGTATTTGATCGAAAGTGCGCTTTCAGGGTGTTCATTTTTGTGTTTGTCTAGAAATCCAACCCGTTTCACGTGCAATGCTATATAAGTTGTGTACATTCAATTGATTCAAACTATACACACTGCCAGGTTATTTATGACTTAAAAAAGGGGACGCATTTTATGTTATTTGATTGTGAATAGGGTTGCAGCTGGAAGGGCATTCGCTGCGTGGAACATATGCTGGATAAGTTAGCGGTTCATTCCGCTGTGGAGACCTCTGATTAATAGAGGGTCTAAGCCGAAAAAGAAAAATGAATGAATGAAGGAATGAATGTATTTGTGAGTTATTTTGTTCCTGTTTTAAAATGTGCAGGTACTGTTTGTTTTATGCATCATCTGTATTTTGAAGCCATACTTAGTTTTATATAACAGCGAGGACCAGAATGGAAACAAGCCCAGGGCTTTATTGTGTTTTTATCCTCGACAGTTTTTATTTCAAAATGTATGAGATACTTTTATTTTGTACAGCTTGTCCAAAATCTGTCAAATAAAATTCAATTCAATTCAATTCAATTCAATTCAGTTCAGTTCAGTTCAATTCAATTCAATTCAATTCAATTCAATTCAATTCAATTCAATTCAATTCAATTCAATTCGATTCGATTCAATTCAATTCAATTCATTCATTCATTTCCCTAAGGCTTAGTTCCATTATTCATCAGGGGTCGCCACTTATCAGCACATGTTTTACACAGCGGATGCCCTTCCAGCTGCAACCCAGTACTGGGAAACATCCATACACACTCATTCACACACATATACTACGGCCAATTTAGTTAATCTAATTCACCTATAGCGCATGTCTTTGGACTGTAGGGGAAACCGGAGCACCTGGAGGACACCCACGCCAATACGGGGATAACATGCAAACTCCACATAGAAATGCCAACTGACCCAGCCGAGACTCAAACCAGCGACCTTCTTGCTGTGAGGCAACAGTACTAACCACAACCCAACATTTTTTTTTGTCCTTTGTGTGCAAATGTATTGTAAATCTCCAAACGCTACAGAGAGTAAACAGAAATAGCAAACTCCTGTTGTGGCACCATGGGTGGAGACATGCAGATTAGGAGCGTATTATTCATTCATTAACTTTCGGCTTAGTTCCTTTATTAATCAGTGGTCGTCATAGCGGAATGAACCGCCAACTTATCCAGCATATGTTTTACACAGTGGATGACCTTCTAGCTACAACCTACCTAGTACACCCATACACTCTCACATTCACACACACACACACTTATACACTACGGACAATTTAGTTAATCCAATTCACCTACAGCGCATGTCTTTGGACAGTGGGAAACCGGAGAAAGCAACTGTTGTGGCACCATGGGTGGAGACATGCAAATTAGGAGCTTATTAATAATTATTAATAAATATAATAAGATCTTCTACCAAAATCACTGAGAGACTGAAATCAGAGCAACTTGTTTTTACACATGCTTGCAGACAAAACGCTGAAAAAAAGTTACAGGTCACATTTAAACCACACATTTCTTCCAAATTGCTCACTGTTGCTTGCCTCGGCAGGCTTGTGATTTAATACTAAAATAAATTTCTTGACAAGGAAATGAATAATTCAGTTGTATTCTGTTGTAAGATCAAGATCTGTAATGGATCAATGACAGAGTGACAAAGAAATCACTGCAATGCACCTATCACACCTTTTGTCTTCACGGCAGATGTAAACACTTCAGGTGAAATCGTGAAGTCATTTTAGCTCAGGCTTTTCTCCTCTTGACTGGTAATGCTCGCTAAAAACCACACGTACATCATTTAAATGAGTTTCAGGGGTTTTTGTCACCCGCAGCAGGTGTTACACATGCTGTTGTGTTTTATGAACAGGTGTTTTTGGCTCATGTTTTGACTGTGATGTAATGCTGACTGGTGGGTTTCAGGTAATGTAATGTCTGATTGTGAGTGACTAGTGAAGTCTTATTTATTGAATTGAATTCAATTTATAATGTTTCAAAATTAGTTTATATATGTAAGTCACATTATATATACACATATACACTCACCGGCCACTTTATTAGGTACATTAGGACCCCCTTTTGCCTTCAGAACTGCCTTAATCCTTCATGGCATAGATTCAAGAAGGTACTGGAAATATTCCTCAGAGATTTTGCTCCATATTGATAGCATCCTACAGTTGCTGCAGATTTGTCGGCTGCACATCCATGATACCAATCTCCCGTTCCACCACATCCCAAAGGTGCTCTATTGGATTGAGAGCTGGTGACTGTGGAGGCCATTTGAGTGCAGTGAACTCATTGTCATGTTCAAGACACCAGTTTGAGATGATTCGTGCTTTATGACATGGCGCATTATCCTGCTGGAAGTAGCCATCAGAAGATGGGTACACTGTGGTCTTAAAGGGATGGACATGGTCAGCAACAATACTCAGCAACAGGCTTTGGCATTAACACGATGCTCAATTAGTACTAATGGGCTCAAAGTGTGTCAAGAAAATATCCCCCACACCATTACACCACCACCACCAGCCTGAACCGTTGATACAAAGCAGGATAGATCCATACATTCATGTTGTTGACGCCAAATTCTGACCCTACCATCCGAATATCGCAGCAGAAATCGAGACACATCAGACCAGGCAACGTTTTTCCAATCTTCTGTTGTCCAATTTTGTTGAGCCTGTGTGAATTGTAGCCTCAGTTTCCTGTTCTTAGCTGACAGTAGTGGCACCCGGTGTGGCCTTCTGCACCTCGTCTGGCACCAACAACCATGCCACGTTCAAAGTCACTTAAATCACCTTTCTTCCCCATTCTGATGCTCAGTTTGAACTGCAGCAGATCATCTTGACCATGTCTGCATACCTAAATGCATTGAGTTGCTGCTAAGTGATTGGCTTATAAGAAATTTGACGAGCAGTTGGACAGGTGTACCTAATAAAGTGGCCGGTGAGAATATATGTTCTTTTAGTATTATTTATGCACGTTTTTAGAGTTTATAGTTTATCTTCCAATAGTAATTTATAATTTTTTTATTTAGGTTAGTTTTATTTTAACGTACAAAAATAACTTTTTAAATTCTAAAAATATATAAAACAATTATTAATGAATTAATAAATAAAAATATTTACATAACACTAATTTAAATACATGTAAATATAAATATAGATTTAGATATTGCATTTAGTGGCGCAGTAGGTAGTGCTCTTGCCTTACAGCAAGAAGGTCGCTGGTTCAGCCTCGGCTGGGTCAGTTGGCGTTTCTGTGTGAAGTTTGCATGTTCTCCCTTTGTTCGCATGGGTTTCCTCTGAGTGCTCTGGTTTCCCCTACAGGCCAAGACATGCGGTACAGGTGAATTGGGTAGGCTAAATTGTCCGTAGTGTATGAATGTGAATGAGTGTGTATGGATGTTTCCCAGAGATGGGTTGCAGCTGGAAGGGCATCCGCTGCGTAAAAACATGTGCTGCGAAAGTTGGCGGCTCATTCCGCTGTGGCGACCCTGGATTAATAAAGGAACTGAGCCGAAAAGAAAATGAACGAATGAATGAATATTGTATTTATACGTGTTCTTTATAGAAGGTATTTTAATAATATTAATATTTTCATTTTATTTAATGCATATTGAGTTTTTTACATGTTGTTTTTATTTTAAAAATTATTTGCTAATTTTATTAAAGTTCTAACTGCATACATAGATTTGTAAATTCAGTTTATTTTTGACATACGTCATCTTTATTAATGCAGATGAATTCAGACATTCGTCTCGTAATGATCATTAACACAGAAGTCATGTATTAGCTCACATATAGGAGAGGCAGGATGGTTTAATAGGAAACTTGTCATAAAATTAGACACAAATCTTTCTACACAGATGCCTGAGGGGTGTCAGATCATGAGCGTTTACAGAAAACACAGAGAGGTCACGTCTCCTGATGTGTGTCTACATGAGTGTAATCTTGTTTGTGTCATTGTGTGTCATTATAATGATACTGATGTTGGTGTGGTTCAGTCATAGGCTGCGTTCAAAATCACATTCTTCCATATACGGTATAGTACCCTAAACACAGTATGCGAGCCAAGTAGTAGGACTGAATTTATAGCATTCAAAAAACAGTTTGTGAGAAGTACCCGGATGATCTACTACTTCCTGCAAGATTCTGAAGTGTGCTTTCGATAGACGCTACGCTATCCTCCATCGTGAGAGAATTCATGAATGGGATTAAAGCGACGCTACTGATGCTGGTTGGTCACGTGATCATGACAAATGGCGAATGTTGTACGTCCAAGTCCATTCATACTACTCACATTCATACTGTATAGAACGTACTTTTGTAACAGTAGTATTGTCAATTCAAATGTAGTATCTACTCGAGTAGTAGGCGATTTCGTCACAGCCATACAGCTGGCCATTCAATATCAAATGATAAGGCTGATGGACACCAGAGCATGGTGCTACTGTACTGGTATTATCCAAGAGTGTAAAAAAGTACAGATGATTTTATTGGGTTGCTTTGTATAAATGTGTCTAGTCCCTTTCAAATGATCCATTTCCACTAAGTGATACGATATGGTACGAATCGGTACGGGTCACCTTTATCAGGCATGCGATTTCACTGCCAAATGGTACCCTTTTGGTGGACGTGGTGTACGACAAAGTTTCAGTCAACGTCATTCTCACTCGAAGAAAAGTCAAAGTAAAACTGTACAGGTCATTCACATATCATATGAGAAGCACTTCTCACAAAACAGATGCTTTATACACATAAATACTCGTGTGTAAATGTTCACCTTTCTATGAACATGATTAGATTGTAACTGCAGATCAATGCAAAATAGCCTACTGTTACGTCTGTGATTATATAAAATAAATAAATAAATGCAACATATATGAAGACAGACCCTTACAGACTCTAATATGTTACCAATTACAGAAAAACTACACACAATAGACATTTAGTCCTTATTTGGGTTCAAAAACAACACGCAACATAAAGCTCACAGTAACCTCTCATCTGTGTCTTTAATCTTTACTAGCACATGTAACCTCTGTTAGAAAGTAACTCCGTCATTCTGAGTTCATAATAGTCCAAAAGGCGATGATAATAGTTAAACATGGCAGTTTGTTTATGTTTTAGCATGCTAAGAATTATTTGCTTCTTTGTTTTTTTCGGCTTCTCCTTTGTTTTTCGCGCTGCACTCTCGTGTTTGTCCATTTTTGACAAGGATTGGATGTCAAAAGCTCTTCAATAATCACTCGCATGTTATTATCATTAGCTCAAGAAGTTCATCATTTCAAATACAGACGCGCAGCGAGCACAAGCGAGAAAGCAAAACCGCTCGCACATTAGACAGACTTTTAAAAAACTATGGGGTACAGGGTAGATTTTGCTCTCATCTTAGCTTTGTGGCTGTTCATCAAGACAATGACAAGGTTTGTTTAAGCTCAGGTCGACCACGGCTCATTATTTTATGCAGGGCTTGACATTAACACCTGCCAAATGCGGGTATTTCAGCTGTGGTGGGTTAGACAGACTCTCTCACTGGCCACTTTGGTTTTAAATTGTAGTTTCTTAAAAAAAAAAAGGGTTCCTCTACTCAAAAAACCAGCTTAAATCAGCCTAGGCTGGTTGGCTGGTTTTAGCTGGTTGACCAGCCTGGTCTTAGCTGGTCAGGCTGTAAAATGACCAGCTAAAACCAGTTTGACCAGCCTAGCCAGCCAAAACCAGCTATGTCCAGCTTAAACCAGGCTGGTCAAGCTGATTTTAGCTGGATTTAGCTGGTCATTTTCCAGCCTGACCAGCTAAGACCAGGCTGGGAATGGCTGGAAACCAGCCTGGAAATGGCCAAAACCCCTCTAAAACCAGGCTGGTCAACCAGCTAAAACCATTCAACCAGCCTAGGCTGGTTTAAACTAAATTTTTCAGCAGGGTGGACAGTGAAGATGGCCCAATATGCGTGCAAATGTCATCTTAGAATCGAGAAGCAGCATGACTGACAAAAATAGTGTTTGCGCGAGCAAAAGAAAGCAGGTGAATACCGAATGAGAGGATGATCACTCGCGCGCACAGCTGATGTGATGCACTGGACTGTTTAAAAAGCATGCGCACTCCCGTTTCCTATAGCGCAAAGCAACCATGCCTTGAAACGCAACTGCTGCCATCAGTTCTCTTTGAAATAGACTGGACAAAAAGTAATGCTTGTGCACCCACAATCCTGCTGCTTTTATAGATCAGACTGTAGACTTTTATTTCAGTATGTTGATGTACTTCTAACAAAAACGGAATATTGAGTAGGGGGCAGGGCTTTCTTTTGCACAACATTCCACCATTGCAAACTGTAAGTAGCTAGTATAGTTAGTGGAATGTCTGCTCGTGGTCCAATAACATGTGAAAATGCGTTAGAAGATATTAAACAGACTGAATTAATATTCTAATGTGGTTGACATGACTCTTCACTATAAAAAAAAAAATCTGTGGTTGCTTGTATTTTACAGTTAAAAATACAATACAAACTGACATTTTTTCAATACTTTACTAGGCCCTACACTCTCAGAAATAAAGGTACGTGAGCTGTCACTGGGGTGGTACCTTTTCAAAAGGTACAAATTATTACCTCAAGGGTACATATTAGTACCTAAAAAGTACAAAAGTGTTCCTCTTAAATTTTTTAGGTACTAATATATACTTTTGAGGTACCAATATGGACCATTTAAGTACAAATGTGTACCTTTTGAAAAGGTACCACCACAGTGACAGCTCACGTACCTTTATTTCTGAGATTGTATCATACACCCGATGCAATATGGCACAAGACGTGTGGCTTGATTTGTTGCTATTTTCAGACCAGCGCAACTGTCATTTTCACAATTTGCGCCACAATGTTTAAACTTCAAATCCATTTGCAACACTTTGTGGACTCATGGATGTGCTGGTCTGAAAAGCAGGCATGTTAAGGCACATTGTTGACACGTTATTTTGTGGAACTGAAATAGCCAGAGCCATTAACCAACTAAAAGATGCTCTACAGTGCAGAGTTTTTGTAATTTAAAGAGCGTGTTAGTTATGCACCTATGCTGGTCCAAACGCTTATACATTGCTTAATACACACAGGATGTACAGCAACACACAAATATCTTTACAAAAACATTAAAGGATTAAAATGTAACAAAAATGATTATTTTTAACCAGCATGCCTTCTTCACCTCAGGGGGCTTTGGAATACGTCTCTGTTGTAGTCTGTTTATTCATGACAATTTGCTTTTGTACAATGTTATTAGTAGTATTTATTATATGCTTATTTATTGTTTTAATAAAAACTAGTTTAGATTTGTTCACCTGCTGGGTTTTGGAGACATGTATCACCATGTAAGGCAATAGAAAGTGTGTTTGGATATAACTTAGTTTTTTGACCACACTTCATTATTATTGTTGATTTATTCGTTTGCTGGAAATTAGAACTGAATTTAGAAATAGTTTTAAAATGAATTGTTGCGCTTAACAAACTAAATTAAATATGCAGGCTAATGTATGTCTTCAGTGGAGTGCGTACAACACCACTTAATCATAAAAACATGTTAACCAGTATTTTTGCAGTATTGAAATAACAACCATTTTTACAGTACTGGTAAAACTGATTCATTTGTTTTATTTGGACAACTTAATTTTTTTATATTTTCAATCCACTTAAATTTAATTCCTTCATGTTGTCCCACCACAAATGTTGAACCCAGCCTTTTTTACAGTGTATGTGCAAATAAGATCCAAATGTGTACCTTCCAATTTGTACCTTATTTACTGAGAGTGTATTAGCAAAGTTAACAAAATATCTGTAGGTGATGTCTAAGATTTCATTTAATGATTAATTAGGCACTCAGAGAAACATATGAAGAGTTCAGATGCAAAAACCTCTAACTGTCGTCTGAAATTTCCATTGAAAATATATATTTTTCTCAGCGTCCTTTGTTTATGTCGTGATATTTCACTTTAAAGACCATAAAAGGGAATTATTCTTTGCCATAAAAATGATATTACTGAACCTCCATTCAGGAGCCTGAAAATTTCAGACGGCATTTAGAGGTTTTTGCATTTAAACTCTTCATATATTCACATGCAGTATTTATTTGATTGATGATGCATGCTTAATTGTCTCTTTAATGATCATACATCGATTTTAAAAGGTCTCAGGGGATTAAAACGATATTTATTAATAAACGACGTTTATTAATAATTAAATTTTATTGTTTTGTTTGAACAAACCCTTTATTTAAGTACCAAAATGAACTTTTTACACTCAAGTAAAATGACATTTGCTGTTTGATCAAAATATCTATTTAAAATGAGCTGAAGAAACACAATTCTTGAGTTTTTTGGGGGGACAACTTAATTGTTTTATGTTCAATCCACTTAAATTAGTTAACTCAATTTTTTCATGTTGGCCCAACACCATTGTGGAACCCAGCAATTTTACAGTGTGGAATAAGACCCAAAGGTGTACCTTTCAAAACTCACAACATTTGTACCTTATTTACTGAGAGTGTATTTGCAAAGTTAGTAAAATATCTGAAGGGGATGTCTAAGATTTCATTTGAGGATTAATTAGGCACTCAGAGAAACATATATTCACATGCAGTATTTATTAGATTATTAATGCATGCTTAGTTGTCTCTGTAATGATCATACACAGACTTTAAAAGGTCTCAGCGGATTCAAATAATATGAGATGAGTAATTGATAACAGAATTAAAACTTTTTGGGTCAACTAACCCTTTACTTAAGTACCAAAATGAACTCTTGTCAAATTTAAATAAACTGACAGTTGCTGTTTGGTCAAACTATTTATTTAAAATGAGCTGAAACATCACAATTCTTGAGGTTTTTTGGGGACAACGTAATTGTTTTATGTTCAATCCACTTAAATTTGTAAAAACTATTAAGTTAACTCAATTCCTTCACGTTGTCCCAACACAAATGGGGAACCCAGCATTGTTTACAGTGTATGTGGAATAAGATCCAAAGGTGTACCTTTCAAAGCTCACAACAGTTGTACCTTATTTACTGAGAGTGTATTGCAAAGTTAATAGAATATCTGAAGGTGATGTGTAAGATTTCATTTGAGGATTAATAAGGCACTCAGAGAAAGATATATTCACATGCAGTATTTATTTGATTAATGATGCATGCTTAGTTGTCTTTGCAATGATCATACATAGATTTTAAAACAGACAGAGTACTCAGCACATCCAGACAGTGATATTTTACATCACCACATAGCAATTTGACCCGTTAAGAATACAGAATACACATTCAAATCACACACATACTATTACACACACTTTGCTGTCAATGACAGAAGCATTTCCAGACACACACAACCACACACTGAGAGTCTGAGAGCCGGGCCGTGTGTATCCGAGGCTGTTTCTCGTTCAGTGAATCATCACTTTCCCCTACGCTGACGTGCCTTTGCATATCGGGTTACAGGACCCCAGAGCATGCCGCTTTAACCGGAAACCCAGTCCAGCCCAGACGAGTTTATTTAGCCTGAAAAAAAGAGCCTTTTCTTTTTTCCGTGCGTGCTTCGCATAGCGCTGTTGCATTTGGCACTAGTCTCAGAAACAGCTTCTCATTTCCCAGTACAGGTTGCATGAGTTTTCAGACCTCCAGCATTGAGTCACGTCCACTTCCGAGGGCCCCTGAACGAAGGGTTGCTCCTCCAGCGTGCAGTGATCATCCTGGGGGCGTTCTGGGATGCCCTGAGAGTCACTGATCCCTTCCTCTGTGTAGATTTGCAGGAAGAGCAAAGCAGAAAATAAAAGCAACCAACGTCTGGCAGGATCAGACTTCTCTTTTGGTAGAATCTTCTTCAATCCTGGAGGGTAAAGCACCCGTCGGGGACGAGCTTTTGAGAGTTTTGGAGGCATTGAAAGCAAATTCTTTCTATCTCCAAAACGTTCTGTGCTGGAATAAGCATGATTTGAGCATGCAGTGCACATCTTTATCTAGTCTGAGTCTTCTTGAAGTCTTGAATAAATAAATTGTTCAATTTTTTTGTCCAACAGACAAAAGTCTATTATATCTCCTCACTTCATGTCTGTCTTATATAGACACACTTGGAATGGGTGTAACCTGCACACCTAAGGTTTCTGGACCCGCCTTGAGTGTGGTTGATTGGCTCTTGTGTTATTTATAGTCTGTTTACCTTTGCGACCTTCTCTTTGACAAGGGAAGCCCTGACAATCCGCGACATGCCATGCATACCTGCTTACTAATTTACTGTTTAACTTGCTGCCACATATATAACTACTCAAGCGTGTTGCTTCAGATGCTGATTAATATCATAATAACGTGACATTTTTGTGGCTTTTCAAATTAGTGTGTTTTTAAATACGCCTTGGCGCAATATCCTAAGGGGACAAACAAATCTAAATGCTCCTTCTGAAATTTCTGATTTTTGGTAAATATTTAATTGGACTGTAAAACATATTTTGTGATTCATGTTTTATTTTTTTTAGATTTTTCAATTTATTTATGCTTTTAAATTGCATTTTGATATCTTGATCATTCTTCCAACAACTCTTAACCTTGAAAAGTTTAAAAAAAGGGACTTTCAGGAACATTTTTAATAGTTTAAAGTGGTTTCTTGAACCTGACAATGAGTTCGCTGTACTCAAATGGCCTCCACAGTCACCAGCTCTCAATCCAATAGAGCACCTTTGGGATGTGGTGGAACGGGAGATTGGCATCATGGATGTGCAGCCGACAAATCTGCAGCAACTGCATGATGCTTTTATGTCAATATGGAGCAAAATCTCTGAGGAATAATTCAAGCACCTTGTTGAATCTATGCCATGAAGGATTAAGGCAGTTCTGAAGGCAAAAGGGGGTCCAACCCAGCACTAGTAAGGTGTACCTAATAAAGTGGCCGGTGAGTGATTATATAATTTCTTATACATATTATTTCTTATACATTTTTATAAGCGGCAGAGTTGAATGTTCAACATCAAAAGTGGACAGAGCAGAGATCAACATCCCATTATGCAATTCACAACCATAAATAAATGCGGAAACTCTTAATTAACAGATATCTTTAACAGTGTGTGTTTCAGATTTTTGCGTGATCATTGCTGGCTGAAGTTGATTCTCAAGATTTAGTGTAAAACTAAAACTAAAAAATATCTAGGCATAGCTGAATAACGAGAGCTCAGTACATGGAAATAGCAAACCATTTGTTTCCTCATTCTCATGTAAATCCTGTCAGTGCAAAATCCCTTTAAAGGCAAACTGAAACAAAACACAAGACAAGACTCCAAGACAATCCACACACGATCATTTATATGCACTGCCCATGAAACTTTTGATTGGCCACAATGTTTCCTAATAAGATTACAATAATAATCATTTCTACTCTAATTTAAGTTTATCTACACTTGTATTATAATTAATGTGGTGGGACTCTTATTTTGAAAACGGGACTGTCTGTTCTGTTCTGTTCTGTCGATCAGTCTTGCCTTGTCAGATTGTCCTACATCCTATTCAAAAAGTAGGTAGCACATTTCGATGATGCAATATGCTACCCATCAGATTTTGCTACCAGTGTAAATTTGAATGTGGAGTAGTTTGATACGTAGGAAGCTGTAATATCGCCCTAACCTACCTAATCCCTAACCCCAACCTTTCAAATACAGTGTTGGTAGCATAACCTGATGGGTAGGATAAAACGTCAGGGCACCTGCATTATAGAGTTCTCAGATAATGCAACCAGACATGGAGGATCTCATTTCATAACAGCTCATCACCAGAATGCAAAACAATCGGTAAAGACGGATTATAAATTAATTCAGAGACCCTCGTCTTTTGTTAGTGTAACGTGTATATTGTGAAATTAGCGGCAAATATTTGTAATGAGGCAACAGACACGTAGACTACTCGATATAAGCATTTATACATCAGTTCTGTCTGGTTTTTGAATCTGATTGGTTGATAGCCGTGCCATATTCTGCCAGTAACAGCACTCGTACCGCCTCTTCACTCTTCACCCTTGTGTATTACTCCGCTTACATACAGCAACAAGCAGAGGACACTCTACAGTTTGACAAATATTGCTTCTGTTGGACAACATAATGTACTTTTGAGGCTTTTTTAGTCAAG
>NC_079439.1:10186589-10249089 GCF_903798145.1 Danio aesculapii
TACTGATATTGAAGTTTAAAACAGCGCTTTCTTATAATCACACACACACACACACACGCACGCGCACGCACACGCACACGCACACACGGATTTAGTGTTTAGCTGGACGGTTGAGTGATGGGGTCATGTTAGCTTTGAGATGCTGTCGTAGTTGTGAAGGATTTCCACATGGTGACCGGCTGTTTGTGGAGGAGTGTTTATGCTGGAGAGCCGCATCACTCACAGATGAACTTCATACACACAGCAGGTCACATACAAACACACACACCGAGAATCCCCCTCCAACATGGACATCCCCGATACTCTTTATAGGCCAAATAATGGACTTTTAACCCTTAATAATTCTTTTATAGTGGAAATAAACATTATAATATTTGCTTGATATTAAATAAAGGCTAATATCAATATATTTTTTTTCTTTATTATTGATATTATCATCATCATTATTATTATCATTGTTATTTTATATAATTGTCATAATTTAGATTTATTATTATTTTTATAGTCATCGTCAACACTGAATAATCTAATTTGATTTTTAAACATTTTAAATAAATAAATGTGTGTGAATGGGCCTATATATAATCATTATTTAAATACATTTTATATATAAATATAAAAATTTTATATATAAAAATTTATATAAAATGTATATATATATATATATATTTATATATATATATGTATGTACATATCAGAATTCAGAATTTTTACCCAATTTCTGTTTAACGGAGAGATTTTTTCAACACATTTCTAAACATAATAGTTTTATTATTTAACTTATTTCTTATAACTATTCAAGACACTTCTATACAGCTTAAAGTGACAAAGGCTTAACTAGGTTAATTAGGTTAACTAGGCAGGTTAGGGTATTTAGGCAAGTTATTGTATAGTGATGGTTTGTTCTGTAGACTATTGAAAAAAAAAATAGCTTAAAGGGGCAAATAATTTTTACCTTAAAATGGGTTTTAAAAAATTAAAAACTGCTTTTATTCTAGCCGAATTAAAACAAATAATATTATCAGACATACTGTGAAAATTTCCTTGCTCTGTTAAATATCATTTGAGAAATATTTAAAAAAGAAAAAAAATTCAAAGGGGGGCTTGTAAATCTGACTTCAACTGTATATGAAAATATATATATATATATATATATATATATATATATATATATATATATATAGGAACAACAAATAATAACTTGACCAATAGTTGATCGTTTGGTATCAGAAGTGACTTATATGAAAGGAAAGTCCTCTAGATTACACTTATTTTATTTTACACTTATTACACTTACAAAATAAAATATGATCATGCCTTGATTTTTAATGATTTCATTAGGACAGTAAGGTCTGACTTTGCTTAGACAAAAGTCTTGTCACTTAACAGAAATAATGTAGAGAATAGAATATAAAGTCATGCTGCAGTGGAGAAAGAATGAATATTGGGTATGACTCCCATGAGCTTGGATGACTGCATCCATACATCTCTGCAATGACTCAAATCACTTATTAATAAAGTCATCTGGAATGACAAAGAAAGCGTTCTTGCAGGACTCCCAGAGTTCAACAAGATTCTTTGGATTCATCTTCAATCCCTCCTCAATGCCTTACCCCAGACATGCTCAATAATGTTCATGTCTGGTGGCTGGGCTGGCCAATCCGGGAGCACCTTGACCTTCTTTGCTTTCAGGAACTTTGATGTGGAGGCTGAAGTATGAGGAGCAGCGCTTTCCTGCTGAAGATTTTGCCCTCTCCTGTGGTTTGTAATGTAATGGGCAGCACAAATGTCTGGATACCTCAGGCTGTTGATGTTGCCATCCACTCTGCAGATCTCTCACATTTCTATGAGAATATTGGGTCCATGCGGGTTCCAATAGGTTTTCTGCAGCATTTGTGATGATTGGGATGCAGTTCCACTTTTCCAAATGATCAACTGGAAGTCAAGTTATTATTTGTTGCTCTTACAACTGAAATTGACGACAAGACTTTTGACAGGTAGTGTATATATACACATACTATTTAATATTGTATTGTATTGTGTATTTAAAACATTGTGGATTATTTTTAATTATTCCAAGTATAAATGATACAATATACAGTTCTAAAGGAACTTTAGAGACTACTTCAACATGGTCATCGCTTGTCTAGACTTGCCATGTATGGGTTTCTATTAAAAAAATAGTAATTTCATGTGATTATTCACAGCATTTCTTTGCAGAAAAAAATAGTAATATGTCACTCTCCGAATATTTAAGAAAACAGGCTCTGAAAAGTTTAAAGACTTGTTTCTTTTCTGCTTATAAATTCTCTAAATGAAAAAAAAATGTACAATATAAGAGGTTTTGAAAAAGACATTAAAAGTTTATAACATAAAATACACACAAATATTTTACACAAAACACACAATTATTAATATCAAACACAGGGAACTCATCATAACTTGTGGTCTCTTCATTTTTTTTCCAGAGCTGTAGCCAATATCTGTTTAGCGGAGACATTTTTCTTAACACATTTCTAAGCATAATAGTTTCAATAACTCATTTCTAATAACTAATTCTATTTTATCTTTGCCATGCTGACATTTAAAGGCTTAACCAGGTTAATTAGGCAAGTTAGGTTAATTAGGCAAGCCATATAATGATAGATGTTCTGTAGACAACCGAAAATATAAATGCTTAAAGGGGCTAATAATATTGACCTTAAAATGTTTTATAAAAAATTAAAAGCTGCTTTTATTCTAGCCGAAATAAAACAAATAAGACTTTCTCCAGAAGAAAAAATATTATCAGACATACTGTGAAAATTTCCTTGCTCTGTTAAACATCATTTGGGAAATATTTAAAAAAGAAGAAAAAAAAGGGTGAATCATTTTGACTTTAACTGTATATATTACATATATTACAGATGTTTGATGTTTAAAGTGTGGTTCCGGCATGTCCAGTCATGCAGTCTGATATATCTTATACTCTTATAAACAGGCTGCTGTAAATAAACAGAATGAGTTTGGCTCAAGGTGATCAATCACAAAACAAACTAGATGTTGTTTAGATGTTCAGTGAAGAAGTGAGTGCTGCAGGAGCCGACAGAAGCGCACTGCTCTACTGTTGTCTGCGGTCGTCAAGACACTGGTTTGCAGTTGCTAAGGTGTTCTTAGCGGTTTTCAACATGTCGTTAGGTGGTTTCTTCCTGGCCTGAGATTAAAAGAGCCCAACCCAAAGTCTCTAGAAGATGTTCTGGTGCCTAAATAGGCCTCAGTGTACAGTAAGCATGTGTTAATTATTCACCTTTTATAGCCTGACAGAAAGAAAATCGATTATAGTTCACAAATCATTCAAGTGATCGCTTTTTTTTAATATTCTTACAGCGGGGAAAATAAGTATTGAATACATCACCATTTTTCTCAGAAAACATATTTCTAAAGGTGCCGTTGACTTGAAAATTTTCCCGGATGTTGGTAAGAACCAAAGAAATCCATATATGCAAAGAAAACAGAACTAATTTGTTTGCAAATGAAGTTATGCGTGATAAAATGAAACGACGCAGGGAACAAGTATTGAACACATGAAGAAAGGAAGGTGTAGAAAGGCAGCGAAAGCCCAGACAGCAGCTGAAATCTCTCAGTAGTTCTTCAGCAACCCTCTGCCCTTCCTCATTGTAAATGAATATTAACTGCTTCAGTCCAACATCTACATTAGCAGTAGATACAACAGATTGTATAAGCAATCGAAAATTGTGACAGTAGGCTACATATTTGCAATATACTGTAATCTAAGTGTCAATTAATATTGATTTTGAGAGTATTGGGGCTAAACTGTTTAGTGTTTTAAGATAAGCCATTCAAAAAAATCATGATGATGATCTTATTTTTTTTGTATACAGTTGAAGTCAGAATTATTAGCCCCCCTGAATTATTAGCTCCCCTGTTTATTTTTTTTCTCCAATTTCTGTTTAACGGAGAGAAGGTTTTTTTCAGCACATTTCTAAACATAATAGTTTTAATAACTCATTTCTAATAACTGATTTATTTTATCTTTGTCATGATGACAGTAAATAATATTTGACTAGATATTTTTCAAGACACTTCTATACAGCTTAAAGTGACATTTAAAGGCTTAACTAGGTTAATTAGGATGTTAATAAACGATGGTTTGTTCTGAAGACAGTCGAAAAAAAAAATATAGCTTAAAGGGGCTAATAATTTTGACCTAGCCGAAATAAAGCAAATAAGACTTTCTCCAGAAGAAAAAGTATTATCAGACATACTGTGAAAATTTCCTTGCTCTGTTAAACATTATTTGGGAAATATTTAAAATGTAATGTTTTTATATCAAGATAAGACATACAAAAAAAAAGATGAAAGTGTTGGACGGTTTACATAAATTGCATTCACATTACATATATTTTATCGAATGAGACAATATAAAACGTTTTAAAGACATCATAGGTTTATAACATAAAATACAAATACAAATATTTTACTCCAAACACACACCTATTAAAACCAGAACTAATCAGAACTTTTTGGTCTTAATTTTTTCCAGAGCTGTACAGTATATGTATATATTATATTTATTATTAAATGTCTTAAACGTCAGTGTGGATGTTACTTAAATTGTATTCACATTACGTTCAATACATTTATTTAATCGAATGAGACATATTTAGGCATGTTTTAAAACCATTAATGGCCAGGAAAGCCCTTATTCTCTGAAATGATAATGTACAAGTTTTTTTCTGGAATGTTATAGTACTTAATTTTATTTATTTAATTTAATAGTATTTAATAGTGACAGGAATTGAATCGTTATTGTATCATCCCAGTTTTTAGTTTTTAAACAATTTTTGTTTCCCAGAATGTGCTCTGTTGGTTAACCAGGAACGTTATTTATGCAGATATAATATTCCCTCTATATTGTTACAAATGTATCTCTGAAATATTCTGTAAAGCTTAGATTTTGGTTACAATAGAGAACATAATGTAATGTGTATTTATATAGCGCATTTATCGTGTATGGCCTTACACCCAGAGCGCTTTACAATCAGGGGGGGGGGGGGGGGGGGGGGGGGGGTGTTCTCTTCCCCAAATTCCTTCCTGGAGGGAATTTGGCCAGGACAAAGGGGTTACACCACTACTCTTTATGAGAAGTGCCATGGGATTTTTAATGACCAGAGAGAGTCAGGACCTTGGTTTAACGTCTCATCCGAAAGACGGCACCCACTGACAGTATAGTTTCCCCCCTTCAATATACTGGGGCATTAGGACTTACACAGACCACAAGTTGAGCGCCCCATGCTGGCCTCACTAACACCACTTCTAACAGCAACCTAGTTTTCCTATGTGGTCTCTCATCCAGGTAAGAACCAGGCTCAGCCCTGCTTAGCTTCAGTGAGTTACCGGTCTGCTGCAGGGTGATATGGCTGTGGCATACAGGGGTGATCTGGAACTGGTGTGTGTGTGAGGTGCCTGATGGGATATGTAGTTCTTTAAAGTGGTGAATGTGTAGTTCTCCAGCAATCTGCAAATGCTGGTGATTGTAACAACATTCAACACATATTTAATCGAATGAGACCTATATAGGCATGTTTTCCAACGATTAACGGCCAGGAAACCCCCTATTCTCTGAATTGATAATGTACAAGTTGTTTCTGGAATGTTACTGTATTTAAATTTATTTATTTATTTAATAGTATTTAGTAGTGGTGTTTAACAGCAATTTAATCATTTTTAGAGTAGGTATCATCCCATTTAACAATTTTCATTCCCAGAAAGTTCTCTGTTGGTTTACCATGAAAGTTTTTTTTTTATACAAATAAAAGTAATCCCTCAAGGTTGTTACAAATGTATCCCTGTAATATTCTGTAAAGCTTAGCTTTTGGTTATAAAACAGAATGTACTCAGAATGTTCTTATATGGATAAAAATACACACACACACAAATTGGAGCCAACCAGAAAACATACGGCTATGAAACTGTTATGGGAATGCACTGTGTGAACTGGAGAAAGCTATTTGTGACAGCGAATATGAGGGAAAATTCAGCATAATATTTCTTTCATTCATTTTCCTTCAGCTTAGTCCCTTATATATCAGGAGTTGCCGCAGCAGAATGGACCGCCAACTATTCCAACATGCATTTTACAGAGGAAACCCACGCCAACACAGGGAGAACATGCAAACTCCACTCAAAATTACCAACTGACCCAGCCTGAACTCGAACCAGTGACCTTCTTGCTGTGAGGCGACAGTGCTAACCAGTGAGCCACCATTTCCACCAATTTCAGTTATTTTTTTTATAACTTCATAATTATCTTCAGCTTATTCACCTAAAAGTAAATCTAGCACTAGGAAAGTTCAAGAATTAGATTGGGACTCTCATTCTCCCTTAATAGTGACACTGAGTTTCCTCATTTTGGTAAAATGAGTGTGTTTTGATAGTATAACAGGTAACTGATCTTGCTGAAATAAGTAGGTCAGTGATGTTTGTCATTCATAACTGTGAGAGTTTCACATTTTGTGTTTTCAATGCGTTTCAGTTCCTGATCTAAATTTTGTAAGTTCTTATCCGCTTTGCTCCATTATGTTTTCCTGTTTCCTGTTTGCAATTTGAAAACATCAGCATAAAGTAAATGTGCAGATGTATTGCACAGTAAACCACACCCGAACCGCAGTACTGAAGCAGTGGAAAGTTCTGGTGCATTGAAAAGATCCAGTTAAGCAAGATCCTCAGTGGCCAAGAGAGTGATTCTGATGGAGTGGAAATTCACGACACCTACAAGTATTTTTTTTTTTAAGTGGTTAGCTGAAATGGTTTCTGCCCTCAAGCTGGGAAGGTTACGTTTCCCTAGATTTGGCAAACAGAAGTTATATGATAAAATATGGGGCCTCTTCAATAGATGTATATTTAACAATGTCTCTAACAATTTTTTTTTCTGTAATAATTTTTTACATGTCATTCTGTTGTGTTTATTCCATTAGTCTGGCTGAGATTCTTTTGATGGTGCTGTATAATTGCTGTATTGTTTGCTAGTGTTTTGGTTAGGGATATCTAGATCCGATCACGTGATCAGAAATCGGGCCCGATTATGCGGTTTCAGACTCAATTGGAATGATACGTTACATCATACCTGCCAACACTCCTGTTTCTCAGGGAGTCTCTTGTATTTCAGACCCATCTCCCGCCACCCTCCTGTTTTGTCATTTCTCCCGGAAAACTTTCACACCTCCCTTCCCCCTCAGCTTTTTGGTATATAGTCTCTAACACCCCTGGATCGCTGAATTTGGTATAGGATCCAATCTCAGCGGCTACGGTCTGGAGGTATTGTAAAGTTGATGACGACAACATT
Source organism: Danio aesculapii (assembly GCF_903798145.1). Classification (NCBI taxonomy): domain Eukaryota; kingdom Metazoa; phylum Chordata; class Actinopteri; order Cypriniformes; family Danionidae; genus Danio; species Danio aesculapii. Next base: position 10,193,935 of record NC_079439.1, read on the forward strand.
GCCATAGTAAACTTTGAGATATGTAAACTTGGCATTGCAAGAGGTGGAAAGAAAAAGACTACATTTACCACAACAAACCATGGGGCACCTCGAAACCCGACACAATGAAGAGAGTTTACCCAGGCAACCCAACCGAAGACGAGTCAACTCATGCTGCAGGAGATAAAAAAAAAATACTCTTTAACAATGCGAATGCACAGGGCATCACAGCCAATATAGCACTAATGATCGCAATGAGTGGCTTGTCATTCGCTTTTGTAGAGAACCCTGGATTTCTTATGGAACACATATAACCTCGATTTAATTTCACTGAGAAAGCTCTGCAAGTCATTTATAAGAAGATTTCTGACAAATTACATCTCTTGTTATCAGATGCACCCCATGTTTCGTTCACCACAGACATATGGAGTTTGTCCGTAGCTCCCATGTCTCTACTAAGCCTTACAGCACAATGGATTTCTTCACTCTTCTTTACTCTTTTTTTTTAAATGTATTTTAGAAGTATCAGATCGGGTTTTGGTACTGATGGATACTCAAAATCAAATGACTCAGATTGGAGGGCAAAAAAACCTGATCGGGACATCTCTAGTTTTGGTGCAGGTTCTAGTTGGTATCAGGTAATAACACTGAGATAATTTTGCTAACATATGATGTGCACTATTGAGTGTTTTGTTTTCATAAAAACTTCTATAAATAAAGTAAAAAATAAAGTAATATCCTCAATTATGGTGCAAAACATGGTAATTTTGCCTTAAAGGAGACCTATTATGTCCCTTTTAGCAAAATGTAAAAGTCTCTTATGTTCCTATGTAAAGTTTCCGCTCATAAATAATGATTTATAGCTCTTTAAACTGCGCCTGCTAGTCTTTGACCTAAATTGTGCCATTTTGGTAACTGTCACTTTAAATTCAAATGAGATTGTGCTCTTTTCAAAATAGGGCGGAGCTACAAATGCCTGTGTGTCAGCATAGTGGCAGGTTCAAAACATAATGTTATCTCTGTGAAAATGAAAATGTCAAAAGAAGTGGCTCAGAAAAATCCTAAAACTCCCCATTTATAATCCTCTTCGTCACTCTAATGGCAAACAGCTGCTTCTCACTCAGGGCTGTTTATGCTGATGAGACAGAGATCATCTCTAATGTGCGGGGCTTTCCCTTCTGATCAATTGCATCAGCAGACTGTTTTTATCAAGTGTGATTATTCATTCATCCGTTTTCCTTCAGCCTAGTCCCTTATTTATCAGGGATCATCACAGTGGGATGAACCGCTAACTATTGCAGCATATGTTTTACGCTGTGGATGCCCTTTCAGCCACAACCCAGTACTGGGAAACACCCATACACTGTCATATTCACACTCACAAATACACTATAGTTTATCCAATTCACCTATAGCGCATGACTTTGGACTGTGGGGGAAACCGGAGCACCCGCAACAAGCAAACTTCACATAGAAATGCCAACTGGCCCAGCCGAGACTTGAACCAGCAACCTTCTTGCTGTGAGGCGACAGTGCTAACCACTGAACCATTGTGTTGCCAAATGTAATTCTAAAAAATAGAATTAATGAGTTTTACTATTAGACTCTGGCTACATTCATACACTTTTTCCACACAGCTGTGCTTAAACCCCTTATAAATGTGATATTTGTATAACAGCTCCCCTTTAAAGCCAGATTAAAGTATGAACAGTAGAATAAAGCCTTGAAGAAGGCAGAAAACATTATTATGACAATAATATTAATATAAAAACTCAATAAATATTGTATCCATACACATTTCTACCATACTGCAGTGAAAAGCACTTATATTTGAAAGCATGGAAAGTTTGTACTTTTGTAGTGATTTCGTGACAGTTTAAAGTTCCAGTTTAAGCTGTGTTTCACTTCCTGATTTACTCTGCACGTTTTGTAATTTCTCATCCAGTTTTCTCTATTAGGTTTTCCTATTTCAAGTCTTGATATTTGCAACTTTAAAACTGGTATCAGATTTTCTTGTTGTGATTAATTGCCGAGTTTTTATCATGTAGAGTTATTAGCCCCCCTAAATTATTCCCCCCTCCTTTTATTTATTTTTTTCCCCAATTTCTGTTTAACAGAGAGCAGATATTTTTCAACACATTTCTAAACATAATAGTTTTAATAACTCATTTCTAATAACTGATTTCTTTTATCTTTGCCATGATGACAGTAAATAATATTTGACTAGATATTTTTCAAGACACTTCTATACAGCTTAAAGTGACATTTAAAGGCTTAACTAGGTTAATTAGGTTAACTAGGCAGGTTAGGGTAATTAGGCAAGTTACTGTATAATGATGGTTTGTTTTGTAGACTAAAAAAAATAGCTTAAAGGGGCTAATCATTTTGACCCTAAAATGCTTTCAAAAAAATTTTAAACTGCTTTTACTCTACATGAAATAAAACAAATAAGACTTTCTCCAGAAGAAAAAATATTATCAGACATACTGTGAAAATGTCCTTGCTCTGTTAAACATCATTTGGGAAATATTTAAAAAAGAAAAAGAAACTCAAAGGGTTAATTCTGACTTCAACTGTATATAGTCACAAGATTGACCAGTGATTGAACTAGGTATTGCACACCTGGTTCAAAACACACGCAAGAGCAGGTTGCCAGATTGACAACACCAACAGCAGTGTGCCTGATTGTCGAGCCTAAAGGCTGATTTAAATCGTGTTCTATATAGGCCAAAAGCAACGGCACATGATAGAAGAAATATTCTCCATATTCAAAGGAGTTTTTGTCCTTACCAACACCAGAAGTTCAAATTTCAGAAACGGCTGCTATTTCTTGTTGCTGAACTCCAGCATAAACTGACAATGATCACCTCAGGTACACCTCATGTGCTTTATTTAGTGTTAAATGCTAATAATGTGAGTTTGAATGCTATTTTACAAGATATTTATTGCCATATTACTGTAAACAGCAGCAGATAGTTCACCTCAGATCTTGAAAATAAAATAAACCGTTTGAAATTGAACTTTAGAAATATGACAAACCAACACATATCAGTGATTCCTCATGTATATTTAATAATGTTAAAGAGGTTTAATATGTATTAATTAGATTATAAACCTTACCATTTCGTTGGAGTGCAGTGAGTGCACTAGTGTCTGCTTCTGAATGACTGTATTTATATTTCTGTTGTGTTTTGTCTGGTACAAACAGTCCAATTGCTTATCACTGCAAATCTTTTCATGTACAGTGTTTTTAGGACACGGGTTACAATGTAACCTGCTCACCTAATGTTTACATTTCTAATGTTTATGTTATTTGCTTATTAATAACCACCTCATGTGAAACTGAATAATTGGCTAAACTGGCAGGGGGCGGGTTAAATGACCAAAACAAAGACAGACATTCTGGCACGTAACGCACATTTTCAAAGCCGAATATCTGACTTCAGCATTGTTTTTCAAATAAACAAGAATGTTCACTTAGGATGTTTCTTAAATATCTGCAAACATATTATGGTGTATTTATGCTTAAGAAGGGTCAGAAACTTACATACAGCACCTTTAACAGGTATAATAGCAAAAATACTTTTCTGTATTGCTTTATTGTATATAGATGTTTAGAGCAAACAATTTGTTCAACCAAACTGAGTAGCAAAATTATGATAAAGTTACAATAGAATATTGTAAAGTGTTACAACAGGTAATAAAATCTCATTAGTAAATTAGATTAGTGAAATATAATCTCATTAGTTAATGGATTAAAATCAGCAGTGAAACATAGCCTTATTAAAGTTGAATAGACTTTAAGTTGATAAAAAAATACATCTGAGTTTTATAGTTATTAGCTTCCATTGACTTGGTTGATCTTAACAAATGGAGCCGTAACAAAATACATATAAATAGTCAGAGAATGTTCAGTGCTGTAGGCCATATTAACACGTTAAATTGGTAATGTATGAAATTAAAATAGTCTATTAAATATGTATGCATTTGGTGCTGTGATGAACAACTAAAACAACAATCTGAATACTCCTTTAAACGGCACTCCAAAAGTTTATAATAAATAATTAATCACTGTATTTTTAAGTGCCCACACTGTAAAAAATATTCACAAATTAGTCGTTTTTTTGTATTTTATGATTCATGTTTTTATTTTTCCCCATTTATTTATGCCTTTTAACTTTGAAAAGTTGGAAAAAGTGACTTCTATTAATATTTTTAATAGTTTAAAGTAATACATTGTCTGGGTTGGTGTTATATATTACGCTACAAAAACCTTGTAATAAACTGCCTGGACATTTTCTATCATTTAACAGACTTATTTCTCTATATATTACATTATCTTACACATTATATTATTCCAAACAACTAAAACGCCAATAAAAGTCCCTTTGTCAAACTGTAGAGTTGAATTTTTAACATCAAAAGTCGACAGAGCAGAGATCAACATCCCATAATGCAACTCAATAAATGGACAACACGTGTGAATCACAAAATACAGAAGCTGTTCATTACCAGCTATGTTTTACAGTGCATTATAGCTTGTTCCTTATGGTGATATTCTGAATTATTGAAAACTGTCATATGTCTACTTCAGCAAATGTGCAGATGTATTGTACAGTATAATCCACATCCAGGCCGCAGTAGTGAATCAGTGGAAAGTTCTGGTGCATTTAAAGTTCCTGTTGCAGTAAAATCTTTGGCAGCTACGCAGAGTTATTCTGGCTGAACCACAAAACGCAGGAATGTGCCGGTCTCCATCTCCACCTTCCTTCTCATATTAACTCTTAGGGCTCAATAACTGCACATAATGTAAAAATCAGACACACTATCAGACCTTTATATGCATGACCTGCTATAACTTTACACTTTTCATCATATTTTATTATTCGATCAAATGACATAAAGTGCTTCTTTTGCAAATTCTCCAATCTGCTGTACTGTATTATCTATTTTTATTTGAAAGAGACAAACATTTGACCCCTCCAGCACCTCTGCACTTTTCCACCCTTGTAACTTTTTTGATTCCCAGCGATTTACCTTAATTGAACTGTCTGTAAATGCTGCTGTCAGGATTATGCGTGCCTGAACATTGATACTGGCATTATTCAACCACCACATGTCACACGCTTTATTTGCAATCAAAAGCGGGAAAGGGTGCAGTGAAAAAGAAATGAAAGTATCAACAGCGGAATTAGCGTGTGGTGAAAACGTGACAATGGGTGAAAGACATTTTGATGCTCGCAAAAAAATGAAAAATACTCATACATAGAAAGCATGTCAAAATATGCGTCAAATAATGTTCGTCTACATTCGGCATATCCAGATGTTTATGTAGAAATGAAACAATATATTTATACCACACTATAAAACGTGAATGGTTACTTTAAAGGGAGTAAAACTGTTAAGTTGACTGAACGTAATTTGTATGATTATTCATTCATTAATTTTTTTCCCAGCTTAGTCGCTTTATTAATTAGGGGTCGCCACAGCGGAATGAACCGCAAACTTATCCAGCATATGTTTTACGCAGCGGATGCACCTCCAGCTGCAACTCATCACTGGGAAACATCCATACACACTCATTCACACACATACACTGCGGACAATTTTAGCTTACGCAATTCACTTATAGTGCATGTCTTTGGACTTGTGGGGCAAACCAGAGCACCCAGAGGAAACCCACGCGAACACGTGAAGAACATGCAAACTCCAGACAGCAATGCCAAATGACCCAGCCGAGGCTTGAACCAGTGACCTTCTTGCTGTGATGCGACACAGCTACCCACTGCACCACTGCGCCACCCTTGTATAATTATACACAGTTAATTTACTTATTGAAAATCAACGGGCTTACTCAAGTTTTCTGCGTAAAGTCAACTAATCGCTTTAAAAACAACAGGTTTACTCACTTTTCCTGAGTAAAGTCAAAAAATGACTTTAAAAGCAACTGGATTACTCACCTTCTCTGAATAAAGTCAACTAATCACTTTAAAAGCAACAGGTTTACTCACTTTTCCTGAGTATAGTCAAGCAATCGCTTTAAAAGCAACAGGTTTACTCACGTTTTACTGAGTAAAGTCAACTAATCGCTTTAAAATCAACAGGTTTATTCACTTTTCCTGAGTAAAGTCAAAAAATGACTTTAAAAGCAACTGGATTACTCACCTTCTCTGAGTAAAGTCAACTAATCGCTTTAAAAGCAACAGGTTTACTCACGTTTTACCAAGTAAAGTCAACTAATCGCTTTAAAAGCAACAGGTTTACTCACGTTTTACAGAGCAAAGTCAACTAATCGCTTTAAAAGCAACAGGTTTACTCACGATTTACCAAGTAAAGTCAACTAATCGCTTTAAAAGCAACAGGTTTACTCACGTTTTACAGAGCAAATTCAACTAATTGCTTTAAAAGCAACAGGTTTACTCACGTTTAACTGAGTAAAGTCAACTAATCGCTTTAAAAGCAACAGGTTTACTCACATTTTCTGAGTAAAGTCAACTAATCGCTTTAAAAGCAACAGGTTTACTCACATTTTCTGAGTAAAGTCAACTAATCGCTTTAAAAGCAACAGATTTACTCACGTTTTACTGAGTAAAGTCAACTAATCACTTCAAAAGCAATGGGTTTACTCACTTTTTTGAGTAAAGTAAGCTAATTGATTTAAAAGCTATGCGTTTACACAACTTTTCTGAGTAAAGTCAGCTAATCGCTTCAAACGCAACAGGTTTACTCACCTTTTATGGAGTAAAGTCAACTAATCGCTTTAGATGCAACAGGTTTACTCACGTTTTACTGAATAAAGTCAACTAATCGCTTTAAAAGCAACAGGTTTACTCATGTTTTACTGAGTAAAGTCAACTAATCGCTTTAAAAGCAAGGGGTTTACTCACTTTTTTTGAGTAAAGTCAGCTAATTGATTTAAAAGCAATGCGTTTACACACCTTTTACTGAGTAAAGTCAGCTAATCGATTTAAAAGCAACGACTTTACTCAAATTTTCTGAATAAAGTCAACTAATCGATTTGAAAGCAACGGGATTACTCACTTTTTAGAGTAAGGTCAACTAATCGATTTAAAAGCAATGAGTTTACTCGACTTTTCTAAGTAAAGTCAACTAATCGCTTTAAAAGCAATGGGTCTACTCACCCTTTTCTCAGTAAAGTCAACTAATTGCTTATAAAGCAATGGGTTTACTCATCACTAATTCCACTAATGTACCTAATAATAAAGTGAATGTGCTACATTTTATTGTAAAATAAATTAAAAAAAAAAGATACAAAACTGTAATTTTTAAGAAACAAATGGCTATCACTGGGGTTATAAACTGAATGCTACCCTTTAGTACTGCTATTTTACAGTTTATAACCGTTTAAAAAATTTAAAAAAAGAGTTTATAAAATACCTTAAGATTCATCGCAGACTGTTAAGGGTACAGTTATATATTTTGTATTTCTGGATGCAAAATTGTAACTTCATTGTACATACTTCTGTCAGTGTATTTTAAAAGATTAAAAACTTCCCACTGACAAATGGGTAAAACTTGATGGTTTGAGGGATTGAGGCAAAGTATAAAGATTTAAAATCAGATTTAGTCTTTTTGAACTGTGCTGTGATGCTTAAATATAGTCTTTTAATATGCTCTCAAATGATTATTGTTCTAAATATTTCTGACAAGATTTATTGTAAAAAAAAAAAGTGTTTTATAAAGTGTTTAAAAAGTATTGTATAAAGTGTTGTCACAATGTTAGTTGGTGCCTTCTGTAAATTATGCAAAATACAATGAAATTAAAAAGGAAATCTTCAAAGTTGTATACAGAAATATACAAAACTAGTTGAAGCTTGTTGTATGCACAGAATAAATATATAATACAATATTTAATAAGAAATATTTATGCAAAATCATGAAAAAAAGCACCATTTTAATCTTATATCATTGTTATTCCTAAATTATGATGCAAAACATGGTGTATTTTGCCTTAACGCCATTTTAATAACAGGCTGAAGTATGATATAAAGCCTTGAAGAATGTAGAAAACATCAATATGACTCTGAAAACTCAATCTATATTGTATCCTTACACACAAGTGTACCATTCTGCAACAGAAAGCACTCGTTTTTAGCTTCTTGATCCTTCTAATGTGTTTATATTTTATTATGTTTCTATGTTGCATCCTTGTATTTTATTACATGTTTGGTTTTCTCTGTTGTAGAGCTATTGGTTTCAGAAAAGCTTATATATATATTATATATTATATATTGCTTATAAATAAAATGTATTATTATTATATTCGCAGGCATTTGGTATATAAAGTGTGTGCTTATAGCACGATCGCGTGACATAGAGTTTTCGGCCGTGTGTTAAAGTGATTAAAGTGGATCTTGTTGTGTTCAGCATTCTCAGACAGATGCTTTGGGCTGTGTAATTGGGATCCAGAATGATTTGTGGTGGTAACCAGGCTTCTGTCTCACACAAATGAACACACACCAGGGTGAAATCAAGATCAAGCTGCCAATCACAGTGCGGGAAACAAACCCCCAAAAAACCAAGAGAAAACAGCAGAGCAGGCCACAAACAAAAACAAAACAAACAAAAAAAACAAGCTGATGCATTTAAGGTTTTGCTATTTCTTTTGCGTTTGAGATCAAATGCAATATATACATGTCAGGGTTTCACTCTTAAAAACCAAGCTGCTAGGAAGAAACAAAAAGGAGGGATGTTGAAGAAGAAACTTTTAGTAAAAAGTATTTCAAAGAATAAGTGCTTCCATCCACCTTTTTTATACAGATTTTGCCAAGATGTGCATAAATTTAGAAAAGGAGCATGAAAAATATATAGGATTGACTGAGTAGGATAAACTTGTTCATCCAATATGAAAACATTTGCATAAACTACCATGAAAACGCAATAAATTAATATATTCCTGTATGCGCCGGGGTGTAACGGATGACGGTTGATCCGTGATCACAACCTACATTTCAGAACACATGTGACCTGTGGATTAATCCAAAATTTTTAACGATCGCAGAGAGATCACCTCTCTTGTCATTCAAATCACATGTATGAAAGCATTTAGGCTTTCCTGTAAAATATTATGATGACAGAAGAAGTTGTGGTGGGTTATTCAGAATGTGGTGGGTTTCTTAAGTTATTAAAGGTGTTTTCTGTCACTACTTGTTTAGCCTGCATTAATGCATTCAGTGTAAGCTGCACAATAAATCATTAAAATATCAGATCTAAACACCCATGCAACATTATGAATGATGGTGATTTGCATACATTTATTAATCTTCCGAATCGCTGCATACAAATCTGTGTTCGAAAAAACGCAAAAATTAAAAAAAGAGATTGAGTCTTTAGTCATTTGAGTTATGAAGATACATACAGTCAAATAACACAGAAGTACCGGGATAACAGTTTATAGTTTAGATATAACCACTGATGTTTATGGTAAAGGTTAAAATCATTGTCATATGCATTTAACCTGATGCTCAAAAATGAAAGCTGTAGGCAGCAATTACATTATTTAACCAATAGGTGGCGACAACCAACCATCAAAAATATGCCACTGAATAATTCTTCAAAAATGACACATCTAGCAAAGAAACAACTGAATCATGTATTGAAAATGAGACTAAAAATAAATATGGGTTGTACAAATTGTAATGTTAGATTTCTACATTTAGCGTTATCAGCAGATCTTAATTTGTGAATTGCGAGGTCCCGGAACAGATCCGGCATGTTACCCGAGGATGTAGAGGTAATTGCGCACGAAAGTAGAGAGCGGGGGCCGGGGGGGAAGGGAGGTGTGGGGGGAATGCGGGGCGTTGGGTGCCGGAGCGGTGTCACGGGCGAAAGTGAACGTGAACAGCGCACAGGCGAGTAGTGCAGTTGAGGAGGGAGATCGGTAAAATGAGGTGGCGGCACCGGATCCGGCGTGTTCCGGCACAAATTAAGCCCTGGTTATCAGCAACAGTAGTAGTAACAGTGAATTTTTCACAGTACTAAATATTTTACAATTTATGTTTATTCAGCTGATTATTTCTTCATTTTATTTTTAATAAAATTACTAAAAAGCGTAATGTGATCCGAACCGTGAGATTTGTGATCTGTTACATTGCTAATGCACATCAAAATAGTCATTTAATTTTGTTTCAAAAGATGAAGTGATTACAAAAATTTGTACAATTGTACAGCATTAATGGACAAACCAGTGGACCGACCACATTTTAAAACATCTCAAATGTTGCATTTCATGCTTACATTTGAACACAAATTCATGGACAATCAAATCTCGTACTTATACATTATTCTACGCCATTTTGTAGTATAAATAGTGTAAGTAGTGCATTCACACTGAAAACTATTAAAGAAAAAAGAATAAGTGCACTTTTAATACCCAGATGATGCACTTCTTCAGCCATTAAATTGAAGTGTGGAATGTTGGACAGGTCATGCACTCAACAGCCACCGCTTTGTTTACGTAGCGGAAGGGGCGGAGCTTTCGGGCACTGATGTTGGATTACTTTATTTTGGATTGTGAAAGCAAATTTTTCTCCTATGAGAGTGATTATCGCATCTCCCGATGATGAATGTGGTTATATTCATAGCATGTATTATTCGGTAGTTTGGTCATTTACTTCTCTAATTTGGCATCCGTCAAACGTGATCTGGAAAACGGTTTGAATTTCAGCTTAGTTAAAAAAAATTAGTGTTCCATTTGGGACAACACTACATACATATACTATGCTGCTGAGTGTGTAAGGGCATAAGTGCATAGTGTGTCATTTGGGATGCAGTTCTAGACTGATTCAGTCCAGTAAGTGTTTATGTTGAAATTTGACCTAATTTTGCACGTAAGATTGGGCGAGACCATTCTAACCTAATTGTGTCAAGACTTGCAGTCTCATTCACTTCCATTCATTTTTAGCTGTACAAAACAGCTCGTTATAGTGCTTGATTTAGCAAATTGTTCTTTTCTTATCATTCATTTGTTCATTTTCTTTTCGGCTTAGTCCCTTTATTCATCAGGTGTCACCACAGCGGAATTCCAGCCGCAACCCAACAGTGGGAAACACCCATACACACTTGCATTCACACACATACACTATAGCCAATTTAGTTTATTCAATTGACCTGTACCGCATGTCTTTGGACTGTGGGGGACACGGAGCACCCAGAGGAAACCCACACAAACATGCAAACTCCACACAGAAATGCCAATTGACCCAGCCAAGGCTCGAACCAGCGACCTTCTTGCTGTGAGGCGATCGTGCTACCCACTGCACAATTTTAAAGTTTAGCCATTAACACACTGCTTTGTACAGCAAGTATACTTTATTAGTTTATTGCCATTTCTAGTAATCTACCCAAACACTCTCACAAATAATGGTACGAATGTCATCACTGAGGTGATACTTGTAAAATGCTCAGGATTGTTGACCACTCTTTGTATTAACCCTGAGATATCTTTTTGGTTGGCCATCCATTTTTCTAACGGGTTCTCTTGACTATATTAATAACAGGCTGAAGTATGATATAAAGCCTTGAAGAATGCAGAAAACATCAATATGACTCTGGAAACTCAATCTATACTGTATCCATACACATTTGTACCATTCTGCAACAGAAAGCACTCATTTTTAGATTCTTGATCCTTCTAATGCGTTTATGTTTTATTATTTTTCTATGTTGCATCCTTGTATTTTATTACATGTTTGATTTTCTCTGTTGTTGTAGTGCTTTGGGTTTTACAAAAAGCATATTATAAATAAAATGTAATATTATTATATTTGTATAAAGGTACAAATAATGGTACAATGGTATAATGGGAATCCAGCCAAAACCAGCTATGTCCAGCTTAAACCAGGCTGGTTAGCGGGTCATTTTCCAGCCTGACAAGCTAAGACCAGTCTGGAAATGGCTGGAAACCAGCCTGGAAATGGCCAAAACCCCTCTAAAACCAGGCTGGTCAACCAGCTAAAACCAGCCTAGTCTGTTTTAAGCTGGATTTTTCAGCAGGGATTTACTCAAATCAGATTCAGGCCTTGTTCATAAGTGGAAATGTATCTGAAATGAAATGGATCTGTGCCCTCGTGTCTGCAGTGTAAGCAGGTAGATCGGATTTTCACTTGTCAATGCGAGTCGCACGTCATTAAAAACCATAGCGAATGACGTCAAGTCCCAAACCTTAAATCTCATACACAAGCACTTAAACAGCTTTTATATTGTCATATAGCACAGGTATTTAAGCATGTTAACGACAGCGAGAGAGCGCAATGTCTGCCACGTAACCAATATAAACTAATATAAAACTAGAGCATAAATCACGCCATGGACATGACATTAAGATGCCCACTGGTTTAAAAAAAAAACTAGATATCAAAAGAAGATGGACAAATGAGAACATTTCTGCCATAAACTATAGTAAAACAGCTTGTCAAAAGCTGCGAACAGATTACATACAGGAATAAAGAAAAGAGCACTCTTTAATTATCAGCTGTCAGTCAGCGCCCGCTCTTTTTTTCTGGTCATTGCGCCTTTGCCGTGTGCTGTGTAAATGCAGACGATCGGATACAAGTCGCTTTTAAAAGATGATGTAAGCAAGGCATCAAAAAATCGGACACAGTCACAAAATCGGAATTGACCATCAAGATCTGCAGTGTAAATTCAGCCATAGTGTATCGAGTGTGAGATAAAACTCAGGCATTTATACATTATAAGTTGGCCACTCTTTGTAATAACCTTGAGTTACCTTTTTGGTTGGCTATCCATTTTTCTAACGTCTTTATTTATCACAAACACAGCAGTACCATTTTAAAAGGTATGCATTTGCATTTAAATGGTACACATTAGTTCTAAAAGGATCCATATTGGACCCTAAAGGTACGTTAAGTGAAGTTTATTTATAAACTAATTTCGAGAGGATCACGTGCTTATGATTCCTTGCGGCTGGTCCTGCATTATTCAATTCATGATTCACCAATCGGACGATTCCTAATCCACTTTAAATACCCTAAGTTCCATATAACAGCCATGTTTGTTTTGAAGAATCCCCCTTCCAGCCATACCCCTTATCCTTTCATAGAAGGGTGGCATGGTGGCCCAGTGGTTAGCACTGTTGTCTCACAGCAAGAACATCACTGGTTCTAGTCCTTACCAAGTCAGCCGACATTTCTGTGCGGAGTTTACTTGTTCTCCTGGTGCTCACATGGGTTTCACCCGGGTTCCTCCCACCATCCAAAAACATGCAACTTAAGTTAATTGACTAATCCAAATCGGGACCATAGACATGCACCTTGTAAGTAGTTATCTCTTAAGAGCAAACACTATCTGTTCTACATGCGACTACAGTAGGGGAGTTCTCGAGAGCTACCTGAGCTCAAACTCCCCTCTTGCCTTCCAAACGGAGGGAGTCCCAGGCTCAAGGATCTTATGAACTCAGGGCTCTCTCCCGGTACAGCATGCCAAACAAGCTTAATAATCAATCATCAGCTAAGTGTGAACTCTTGAAAAGTATAAATTAGCACTCTAAATGTACAAACATGTACTATTTGGCAGGGTACAACCACAGTGACAGCTTTTTACTCTTCATTTCTGTAGATAGCTGCTATGTTCATATATGGTCTTTCCTGTACCCTGATGAACACGCAATTTCCCTATCCGGGTTATGTACAAGTGGTTAATGTTATGAGCAGCCGAGCACGTGCAAGCTGAGAATAAAGAAGCATATTGTTGTTCCTGATAACTGTCTTTGTTTTCATATCAACAAACTACATGGTGTCAGAAGTGAAAAAAAAAAATAATAAAGAAAAGAAAAGAAGTAATAATGGCCGAGGGATTTCGCCGACCAGACCCGCTGATTTTTGACGGCAATATAGCTGAAAACTGGCGAAAATTCGAATTGGAATTCGACATATTCATCGCGGCAGCTCACAGCGACAAGCCAGAAAAAACTAAAGCCTACATACTCCTCAATCTTGCGGGACCAGAGGCGATCGAGAGAGAGCGTTCGTTCACATACGCTCCAGCAATACTGGCGGACAATGGTCAAGATGTAATCACACCAGCGGAGTCAAGAGAGAATCCTGAATGTTTAAAACGAAAATTCAGAGAAGTGTGTAATCCGGAGACAAATGTGACGATGGAGAGACATTCATTTAATACCAGGAATCAAAAACCAGGGGAAACTATCGAAGCTTACGTGAGTACACTTAGAAATAAAGCAAAAACATGTCATTTTGGTGCTCTCACAGACGAACTAATAAGAGACAGACTAGTGTGTGGCATAGACAATGATAGCGTGAGAAGAGTGCTGCTCAGAGAAAGTGATCTGACGCTTACGAAAGCAATTAAGATATGCCAAATCAGCGAATTGACCGAACAGCACACGAAAGTGCTGGCTGCACCGCGCAGCGGGTTTGCGAACGTCGACGCAATACACTTTAATGCAAAGGGGAAAAAAAAGGCAGTTGAGCACCAGCAGCAACCGCAACGAAAATACACCAGTGGGACAAAGAACATTGTTAACTGTAAAAATTGTGGAGGAAATCATCCAGCCAAACGTGATCAATGCAAAGCTTTTGGACAACAATGTCACCGTTGTAAAAAGTTTAATCATTTCAAATCCCAATGCAAATCTGCGTCATACGACAATTTCAAATCCATTCATCAAATCACTGACGCAAACACAGACAGTAGCGAAGAGTCATTTCATATTGATGGTCTGTGTCTGGGTGCCAGTGAAATAGATGCAATCAGTCATCATATGATAAACAAGCAAGAAATACATTGCAGCCTAACAGTAAATGGCAAGCCACTTGAGCTTAAAATTGACACCGGAGCAAAGTGCAATGTCATCTCAACTGAAACATACCAAACAGTGAGAAATGATGAGACAATCAAGGAGAAGTCAAAAACAACATTAGTGGCATATGGAGGCACTGTGATTCAAACACAAGGAACTGTGATGATGCAATGCTGGACCAGCAAACAAAAATCACATCTGTTGCAGTTTCATGTTGTTGATAAAAATGTCAAATCATTGCTGGGCCTGCCAGACTGTTTAAAAATGGACCTGATATCTCTTAAGGAAGAAGTGCATGGAATAGATCTCAGTAAAAATCTAAATTTGCCACAAGAAATATTTATAGAATATGCTGACCTGTTTGATGATAAGCTAGGCACCTTACCTGTGACATATTCAATGAAGATAAACCCGGACATTACCCCTGTAGTCCGCCCCCCTCGCCGAATACCTGTGGCAATGCGGGACAAAGTGGAAGCTGAATTAAAAAACATGACAAAGCTGGGGGTCATAACACCCATTTCAGAGCCCACACAGTGGGTGTCCTCAATGGTTGCCACACATAAAAAAAGACACTGACAAGATTCGTTTATGCATAGATCCACGGGATCTAAATGAAGCCCTCATGCGCCCTCACCATCCTATGCGCACAGTAGAAGAGGTGGCTTCACAAATGTCCAATGCCAGTGTCTTTTCAGTGCTTGATGCTAAAAGTTCATTCTGGCAAATAAAGTTAGATCACGAGTCCTCCCTGTGCACCGCTTTTGCAACTCCCTTTGGAAGATTTCGTTTTTTGCGCATGCCTTTCGGCATTAATTCGGCATCGGAGGTGTTCCAAAGGGCAATGGAACAGATCTTCTCAGGATTTCCATGTGCCATAATTGTAGATGACATTATCGTCGGAGGAAAAGGGGAGAAAGAGCATGATGAAAACTTAAAGAAGGTTCTAAACAGGGCACGGCAGGTGAATCTGAAACTCAACCCACAGAAGTGTAAGTTCAGGCTCAGAGAAGTCAGTTATGTGGGCCATCTGTTCACAGAACAAGGATTAAAACCAGACCCAGCCAAAATACAGGCCATTACAGAAATGCAACCACCAAGTGACAAAGCTGCTTTGCAACGTTTTTTGGGCATGGCTAACTACCTCTGCAAATTCATTCCAAATTTTAGTGAACTGGCAACACCACTACGACAGCTGCTCCACAGGGACGTAGCTTGGTGTTGGTCGCAGCAACAGCAAGAGGCATTCAACATGCTAAAAAAGTGCATCACATTCCCACCAGTGTTGAGGTATTTTGATGTAAGCAAACCTGTAACCATCACGTGTGATGCTTCTCAATATGGATTGGGCGCTGCATGTCTACAGGATGATCAGCCTATTAGCTTTGCCTCACGCACTCTCACTGAAACGGAAATGAGATATGCTCAAATCGAGAAAGAGCTATTGGCTGTGGTCTTTGCCTGTCAAAAGTTCTACGATTATATCTATGGGAAACCGGTTCTGGTGGAAACAGACCATCAACCCCTTGTCACAATTCTGAACGAACCTCTACAATCTGCTCTAGCACGACTACAGCGAATGATACTGAAGCTACACAAGTTCGATTTGACCCTAACCTACAAAAAAGGAAAACAGCTTTATCTGGCTGACACTCTGTCACGTGCTCCCAGAAAGGTGACAACAAAAAATGAGGAGGAGGAGTTCGATGTCATGGCTGTCGAAATGATTTCAGTCAACCGGCTACAAGAGCTCAGAGAACACACTGAAAAAGACAGCTCTCTGCAAATTCTGTGTAACACCATTAAGCATGGCTGGCCGAGAAAAATTCAAAGTGTTCCAATGCAACTAAAACCTTTCTTTCCTTTCAGGGATGAGCTCAGTGTTGGGGATGGAATCATCACAAAGGGAACAAGAGTTGTAGTTCCTCACAGCCTGCAGAGTGAATATTTGCAGATTTTGCACAAAGGCCACGCAGGAGCAGAAGCGACCAAACGCAGAGCACGCGATGCTGTTTTCTGGTTGACTATAACACAGGATGTTGACAAATTTGTACAGTCCTGCAGCATATGCAATGCTCTGAAGCCCCATCAACAAAAAGAGCCATTGCACCTACACGAGATACCAGAACTGCCTTGGTCAGTTGTTGCCACTGACATATTTGACTGGAACAGCCAACAGTACTTAGTGCTAGTGGATTCATACTCTGGCTGGTTTGAGATAAATTCACTTAAAAACATATCCTCACAAAACATCATCAGCAAACTAAAAAGGCACTTCTCTGTGCATGGTATTCCCCAAAAGCTTATCACCGATAATGGCACGCAGTTCACAAGCCAGATTTTCAGAGACTTTACGAGTTCATGGGACTTTTGTCACATCACTAGTAGTCCTGAATACCCTCAGGCGAATGGCCTCGCAGAGAGAGCCGTTCGAAGTGCGAAGCGCCTGCTTGAAACTACTAAAAGGGATGGGACGGACCTGTATTTGAATTTGCTAAACATCCGCAACATTCCTCGGGATAAGATTCTGGGTTCACCAGCACAGAGACTGCTGTCAAGGGTAACACGTACCAATATGCCAATCAGTAAACAGATGCTAAAGCCAAGGACGAAGGACACAGTGAAGGTAAAAACACAACTTTCCAAAAAGAGACAAATGCAAAAAATGGCCTACGACAAAAGGAGCAAGCCACTCTCCCCACTACATGAATCCCAAGTAGTAAGGATGCAAACAACAAAAGGACATGACAAGATTGGAGTTGTTAAAGCCCATCTTGCCAAGCCCAGATCATACATTGTGGAGTCCGATGGCAAAGAATATAGGAGAAATCGTCGACATCTGCTTCCTGTAAAAGAACCACTGCCACACTGCAGACAGGCCGATCTGGAGGACTTGTTGTCACAACTCGAATCTATGCCAGACAGCAACAGCTCACCTAAAGATGTGGTGCGTACGGAAGAGAACATTCCAGCTGAGCCAACTGATCAAAAGTTGCCTTATCGCACTAGATATGGTCGGGTTTCAAAACCTAATCCAAAGTACTCTGCTTAACTAAATGTTGTTGAGAACTCAAAGTAAAGACCGTGTTATTGCAGAGAGTAATTCTGATAATTTGTTGTTATTTTCACTTGCATTTTAAGTTTTGCTATTTCTATAAGTTATTAAGACATTTGTAAAGTTATAAGAGTTTACACTTAGAGGGAAGTACAAAAAAGCTAAAGAAAGGGGATGTAGATAGCTGCTATGTTCATATATGGTCTTTCCTGTACCCTGATGAACACGCAATTTCCCTATCCGGGTTATGTACAAGTGGTTAATGTTATGAGCAGCCGAGCACGTGCAAGCTGAGAATAAAGAAGCATATTGTTGTTCCTGATAACTGTCTTTGTTTTCATATCAACAAACTACAATTTCTGAGAGTGTAGACAAATGAATTGGAAGTCTAACACATCTGCAGAAGAGTCTTACTTCCACATTGCAAAATGAGGTGACTTTTACTTTCCTTCACAAACGGACTTCCCAAAAACACTATTAGCAAAGCGTATCGACATTTTACAATAGAAAGTTTGCCTTTTGTTGACCTTTCTAGAGATTAATTTTGAAACTCAAAGTAGTTTATGTTTAAAAAAAGTCTTTATCTGCCCATTTTGTGATTTGATCATCACTTAAACAAACACAGAGAAAGGCACTTACAATAGCAGTAGCCTGTATGCTAAATATTCAATTGCAAACCATTTCAAAAAGTACAGACTTGGTGTTAATTGGAGTAAAGTTGATTTTATATTTGCACATTTGTTCAGTGACAACTTGTGACATGCTCCCTATATTGTTTACCATGCTATTTTGAGTTTTGGGTCTGAAATAGCATGTAAGTATGACTTGAAAACAACATTAGCACTATTTATTTGACTGTGAACAATGTTGTGCTTTGATAGTCATTGGCTGCTAATATGACTTCACTATTTAGAATTGGCAAAGACTTTTCTGAAAATGTATTATTAAGGAGAAAGTCCGAATGTGAAATATAATACCAACTTTACCTCAATATGGTGATAGAAATGCTTACTGACCTGGTTTGTGTGAAGGTATATTCAATCCTTTAACTTCATTCTTGGTGGGTTAATTGTGAAACTTCCATACAATATGCAAAACTATGCACAGTAACACGATGTAACAATCAGTAAAGCACTGATTACCTGGAGCAAACTCCACCCACAGGAATTACATCAGAAACGTGTGACCAGAAGTTCATCCAGCTTCCTCTGCTTCCCCAAAAGAATTTGCATAAGAAGTTTACCCAGTTTATCTAATAAATGCCAATTTATATGACTGACCCAATTATGTTAGTCCTGAATTTCATTATAATTGCACAAATTATTATAATTATTATTCTGTATGTTTCGCTGAATTTACACATGAACTGTTAATTCGGTTCTACTATTTTTTCTCAACTTAAGGGTTGTTTGACACGAAACAAGTTAAAGAAAAATTAAAACAAATCTTCTTCTCACACAATCTTTATGTGTGGTTTATTTATAAACTAATTTCGAGAGGATCACGTGCTTATGATCAACACGGCTGGCTCCTCATTAGCTCCGTAATCTGCCCTATTAGATGATTACGGAAGCATTATAAATAACCAGAGTTCCCCCCAACCTCCACCCCTACTTCCCACCCTTTTTTCCGATAGGGCGACACGGTGGCCCAGTGGCTAGCACTGTTGCCTCACAGTAGTGGTGGGCAAAGCGAGGCTTCATGAAACACTGAAACAGTTGAAGCATATGTGTCGAAGCTGCGAAACGTTTCGAAACCCCACTCTACAGTGATGCCTAGTGGTCATTTTTTTTTTTTTGTTTTGCACTGGAACAGCTTCAGCAAAGAACAGTTGAGCAAATTGAGGTATTAAACCCCACTTTGTAGGATTGACCCCTCAAGTGATATAGTGGAGTGATTAGGGTTCCTGACTGGTCATAAAACAGGGCTGTTGATAGATCAGATACAGTTGTGGACAGAAGTTAACAAGAATTATTTATATTATTCATTAAATTTCCCATTTATTGTATTTTATTGACGTCTACCTCCACCTAAACCCAACCATCACAGTACTGTAAAAATATTAGTTATTGTTTTACAGTTACAAAAACGATGGTGAATTGATGGCGTGTCTGCAGCTGTATCCTATCTAGACTACACCATAACAGTAACATGATTAAAATACATAAAATCATGATTTTGGAGTATTTGTACTAGTCGGGATTCGAACTCAAAAGTCATTTGAAGCCTGTAACAACACGCACGGTCCACTAGGCCATACGCGACAGAAACTTGAGTCTGACCCTGTCAGTCAAATGCAGATTCTCCAGGTCTCGAAACGCTTCTGAACTGATCAATGCTTTGAATCGCTTTAGTCACGTGACCAGGTGTTTCGAAACACTATAGTCACGTGACCTGGGTGTTTCGGATCATGCTTCGGTACAGTGTTTCGAAACACTTGCGCTTCGGGATCTCAACACTGTGTCGAAACGTCAGTTTCACGTCAGCCATCCCTACCTCACAGCAAGAACACCGCTGGTCCAACCTCCTATCGGGCCAGTTGGCGTTTCTGTGCGGAGTTTCCATGTTCTCCCTGTGTTCGCGTGGGTTTCCTCCTACCGTCCAAAAACATACACCATAGCCAATTGACTAAACCAAATTATCACCCAAGACAACCTTAGTTTACACTTCTCACACGACGACAGCAGGAGAGTTCTCAAGACCTACCTGAGCTCGAACTCCCGTCTCGCCCTTCTAATGGGCGGGAGCCCCGGGCTTAAGTATATTACGAGCTCAGGGCTCTCTCCCAGGACAGCATGCCAATTGCGCTTTATTGATTATCAGCCAAGTATGAACTCTTAAAAAAGGCATATATAGTATATACAGGCCGTGTTGCCAACTTTTTTGAAGTTTGTTGCCAGACTTAGCAACTTTTCATACTACCCTAGCAACAAATTTAGCAATTTTTAACATTCATTAGGCTACTTTTAGCAATTTTTAAAAAGTGACTCAAAAGAGCAGTGGCTGCAGGCTTCACTCAACACACACAGATATCACATTCAAGGTAAATTAGCTCAGATTGTTTTTCATCAGTGTTAATTTACTGATATTTGTTAACATGTATAATTGTTGGTAATTTAGGTAGCAATAAATTCCAATAGTGCTATAATTGTTGTCACTTTCACAAATGTGTTAATTTCACAAGTTAAAAAGAGTAAGTACACAAGCTGTGATTGTTTAAAAGAATGTTCATTATCAGTGTTATACTTAAAAATAAAACATTCTTATCAAAAAGTGTTTGTATTTTACAAATAGTCAACTATATTTTTCTTTCAAATGTAAATGGACATATTTCCTATAATGTTTTTGCTGAGATGGCCAGTCAATTTGAGAAAACTAATTATTTTGTATACTACATAAAGATGTGTATTTGAGTTGTGATTACTCAATGACGTCATCACGCACAGTAATATGTTAATAAGAGCCTTTTTATTGTGCATCTGGATGTAATGTTTTAATAGAATATAATACACGGCGCCTGAGAGAGAGGAGACATGACGGGCTTACGCCTGTCAGATACTACGGGATGATGTCAGTGATATGCAAATTAGTTTGTGATCTGGCAACATTTAGCTACTTTTCGGACGGGCTTTAGCTACTTTTCAGTAGAAATAGTTGGGTATACAGGGTTCATTACAGTATTTCATTGGAATTTTTTAATGGAAGTCAACATTTTGACAATTTATTTTTAACATTGCTAATCAAAAATAAATGTATTTACTCATAAATACAGTACAGTGCTTTTTTTGTCAAAGTATAACAATAATTTACCCTACAAGTCTAATTAAACCTAAATCTACCATGAAGAGTAAACTTGATTACGGTATTTGACTGACAAAAAGTTTGGTAAAACAGGGAAATTACAGCTTATCACTGAATATATAGAAATGCATTATGATCATAAAGTATATGGAATACAACATATTGAGTTAATATTTCATTGGTTGTCATTTTATTTCATTAGCAGTGATTCTCCAGTGCATTTCTTTCTCAATAGGCATTCATTCAATGATTGCATTCATTCACCTGCACCGTGCACTTTTTGAAATTTCATTAGCTCCTTAAATAACTTTTACTTACCAATGAAATTACGAATTAAATAAGGCACTTACATTAGCAGTATGTCATGCAATAAATATTCAAGTGCACACCATTTGAAAATGTACAGACTACATAAAGTGATAGAAATGCTAACTGAACTGGTCTGTGTGCAGGTGTATTCAATCGTGTAATTCAACTTCATTCTCATAGTGACATATAATGTTGATAAATTGCATTAGTTTACTTAAGAGCAGGGGTTTTCAAACTGTGACATTGAGGCGTGCACTCGAGTAAATTATGATGCCGATTTATATGCGTTCACTAGAGTGAATATGATTAACGTTAGTTTCACAGCTAACAGTCAGGCACTTGTAGAGTTAATGTGTTCCAGTAAAAGATATACAAATAAAATGGACTGGGTGCATTTTAAAATGAATGACGGTGAATGAAAGTAAAACCGGTGAGCGTCTGAGCAGGATGCCCTTCTGGATCTTTCACTTACTTTGAAGACATACTGACAACGTTTACACGGACATTTGTAATAGTTATTTGCCTTAATCTGAATAAGACAATAATATAAGTAAGGTTTACGTCAAGTGCTTTTTGAATGTTGCGTCACCAGGCTATCCACGTTTCCTGCAGAGTCTCATGTAATTTTGGGTGTTTCATCTTAAATTTTTCGACTTTAACTGCAGTTCGGCAGCTTCACTTTCACTCATGAGCATTTCATTCATGCCCCCATGACAAACTCGGGTATTTGACGCGAATATGAAGTACGGACTGGTGGAAGAGTGTTGTTTTAATGGAATTTGATACTGGACGCCGAATGGAAAGAAAATAAAACTTCTGCATTTCGTGATGTGTGTGTCTGTGGTATTTACAGCAATGATCTTGTCACAAAATGCGGCAAAAAGTCCTACATGACTGTAATAATTTGATTGCGGTGTTTACTTCAATAATGCCACTAATATATGCATACTCCACATCTTAATTCCATTTCTATTTAGTGCAGTTATGACTTTAGTCGGATTAAGGTGATCAAAAATCGCTGTTTACATTGTGACTCTTAATCAGAGTATTGTTTTAATCATTTTAAAATCCTATTAAAGTATTATTGCCCATGTAAACATATTCACTGTTCGACTCAAGCACCATCAGGGCTCTGCGATCTTTTGCGGTTTATTTTGCATTTTCTGTATGTACGTACATCAAAAGCAAGTATGCTATGGCTCACACTTATTGGCAGTGGAAGATGATTTACGGTTAGTCGTGTCAGGAATCCAACCACAGATTAGCATGTTGTCCTCACAGAAACAGGTTCAGCATCACACTGAATCAGGTAAGCTGTATATTTATGTTTAATTAATTCTATGCACTTTAAACGCAGCAAGTAATGTATGAATGATGTTTGCGCAAACAAACTGGGGGGGGGGGATGTTAGAGAAAATGTTTATTTAGAAAACAGTGGGTGTGGCTTGTTTTTTTTTCGACTGTGAGCTGATTGGATGTGGAAAAGTAGGCATTTCATTAAAAAAAGATGGGGAAAATGGTTTGAGGAGAGTTATGACAGTCTAACAGACACCCCCTGCCCACCATTTCTGCTTGTTGTCAAAGCTGAGATTTGGAGGGGCATGGTTAAGATACTTAACCAATACCTCAGACAGACCTAATCTGACAATTTAACTGAAAACAAACAGGAAGTGCATTTTCAGATTTCAATTAAGTATTACAAGGCCAAACATTAAAATTTTCCTTAACGACATGCACAGATATATTGTTCACCACAAAACTAGCAATGTGAGCTAACAAAATCAATACGGTTAGTTTTGATTTCAGGTGTACTTTAAGAAAATAATGGCTGTTAAAAAAATCCTCTCTCAAAGCAGGTTGACTTTGGCCACCACTTGTTTGCACCCAGTTTTGGCGTACTGTCTCCCAGCCACTCTGTGATAGGCCAGCTCATCCGCCAGACTCTCCACATGACCGGGATCAGGATAAAATCCTTCGAGGGTCATCTCTTCCAGAAAGCACTGTATGATATGCTCCCGTTCCAGTAAGGACAGCGCTATAACCTCGACCGCCGGCTCCATCCACAGAGGATGGAGGAGAGTCAGGGCCTGACTGAGGGATTTATGGGCTCCGGCGGTGGAGGAGTTTTGAAGAACGTGAGCTGTGATCTCGCTTTGGCCCAAACTGCTGAGGAAAACATAGACCACGTTGAGAAACTCGTTGGTCTGATCTGACTGAAGAAACATCTGCAAGGTGTCGAGCAGCGGAGGAGCCATTGCTTCCACCTCATCCAGGATGATAAAGGGGATCTGCTCCTCTTCCTCGGCTCGAGTCACTACCTTAAAGGTCCCATGAAATTAAAAGAAAGTTTTTTAGATGTTAGTATCAGTATTGTTTATTTTTAGCATATCTATAAGTAAAACAGTGACAAAAATAGTGTTTAGAAGATGTAAAATTGCTAAAAACAGGTAACGCTTGTAGTTTGTCAGTTCTGCCTAAACGAATTAACAGTTATATTTACCTCACCTCATACTTCTCATCAAAATCTTGACCAATCAAAAGTGTGCGACATGTCCCGCCCCCTTTAAGACGCTTCTCATTTGATGAGCTTGAGCTTAACCACTTACAAGGTCAGAGCTGTGCATACCTGCCAACACTCTTTTTTCCGGAGGTCTCCCATATTTCAGATCCATCTCCCGCCACCCTCCCGTTTTGTTATTACTCCCTGAAAACTCCCCTAAATCCCTTAGCTTTTTGATACAGTCAACAAAAAACAATAGTCCAGTAAAGTACAGATACAGCCTTTTAGTACTTAAGTACAGCAGTGAAGTAGTTCTACTTCGTTACTTTACATCTCTGTACATATGGATGGATGGATGGATGGATGGATGGATGGATGGATGGATGGATGGATGGATGGATGGATGGATGGATGGATGGATGGATGGATGGATGGATGGATGGATGGCCTCTAATGCTAGATGGATGGATAGCACCACTAATATTGAGATAGATAGATAGATAGATAGATAGATAGATAGATAGATAGATAGATAGATAGATAGATAGATAGATAGATAGATAGATAGATCTTTCCCTACGTTAAACAGCTCAAATAACGAACTTGCAAAAGATATGTAAATGTTTCATATTACTTAAACCAGCTTATAACTTGAATATATGTGAAAGACACAGTGTTATTTTAGAGAGAAGGCATGAGGTTCAGCTGTGTCCTCTTCATTTTCTGTCTGATTCAGGCTCAAACTGATACGGCTAACAGTTACACTGACTGACAGTATTCACACAACGGCAAAGCGCATGCTAGTAGAGGCATGACGCTTCCTGGTGACGTGGGGCCGGTCTGCGAATCACAGCACATTATGTTCAATAGAGTCTGGCTGCAAATTTGCACCTGCACCTCCAGGCTTGCAGGCTCGGACTTGCACGCTCAGGCAACTGCGCTTCCTCTGCAAGTGACGTCATTTACAATCGCCACCTGTGGCCGCTTGCATGAAAGTCCTTCAGTAATTTAACTTAAGGGTGTCCCTGAGGCAGAAAAATCTCTAAGGTAACGGAATTTATTAAGATCGTTGCAACAAACTTCTTATCGGTCACCCTTACTCAAGTGCCTTTTTGTCTAAGCGTTTCACTGTAGTTTCTGGCAACATACGGTGACGGGCGCCACAGTTGCTACAGTTATGTTAACAGATCGTAACGGACCACGAATGCTTTCCTTACAACACCTCTGCAGTAATGTTACACATCATCTGTGCTGATTTCTTTCCGTTAAGCGAGTCGAGACGTTCCCTTATCGAGTCGACCTCGACATTATGTGTGGAGGACATATAAAACTGGGCTGGGATCATGTAGAGACTGCACTGAAACTGCAATTTCATATGGATGCACTCCTGCGCAGACATGCAAATCAACACGTATATATTAGTTTATGTATTAAATTGTGGGATTTTTTATAAGGACTTAATGCAAACGGGTCCTGCACTCTCCTGCCACGTCACTTGCATCAACATCTGCATTCTTGTTTGCAATCGTCCTGGGAGCTGCTGAATAAAGAATAGTTTCCCAAGTCGTTCAAGAATCATTGCTGTAAGTCCATAATGTGTATCTGTTAGTGTATCTGTTACTACAACTCCTTGAAATGTTTAAAATAAAAACTAAAATTTAAATTTTCCTGGTGTTTTTTTATTCATAACTGTGGAAGAATACCTTGTGTGTATATTTCGACCTGATAGTTCATATAAATAAATAATAAGCTTTGCTGGTATAAATGTTAATAGTAGCCTGCTTTGGTAAATTTACATTAAAACATAACCATATGATGAATATACTAACCGCTTTTCAGGGGGTGGGGGGGGTCTGTCATGGTGTACAACTTGAGTCCTTAAAATTATTTGACAACGTTGTCACTGTCAACGCAATCAAACTGGAAACTAATGGTTTATCTGTGTTGATTTCAAGTGATGTTACAGGTGCTTGTGTCGATTGTAAATTACGTCACTTGCACAGGAAGAGTGGGTGCCTGAGCATGCAAGCCTGAGCATGCAAGCCAGAAGGTGCAAGTGCACCTCTGCAGCCAGACCCTTCTCATTATGTTAGCTGACCAATCAGAGCCTCTTGAGGGCACGCTTTCGGATGAACAAGGAAACATGACAGTCGTTATGTTAGCTGAATAGCTGTGTATAATCAAAGTAAGAAATATGAAAAAATAACAGATTTTTTACAAATGAAGCATGAGCACACATTGCTTTGCACTCCATAAACAGAACCAAACCTTAAAAATACACTCTGGACCACCTCTTTAAGAGGTGTGATTGGGATTCTTTTATTTTATTCTGATTCTTTTATTCTGGACTTGCCTTTAATATTCGCATTACACTGATCTGAACTAAACCTCAACAGTGACAGTTACACTAAACTGAGCTGAAGCAGTTTTAATTTAACAATCTGACATATTATAGTTCTTACTCTCCTTTCTTCATCTAGTAGGATAGTTCTAGGGGATCTAGGGTATAGTTCACCCCAAAAATGAAAATGTGCTCATTATTTACTCACCCTCAAGTGCTTTCAAAAGTTAGGCTAAAGAAGATATTTAGGAGAAACCATTGACTTCCATAGTAAGAAAGATAAATACTATAGATGTCAATGGTTACAGGTTTTTAACATTTTTCTAAACATCTTCTTATTGTGTTCAACAGAGAAAAGAAACTCATCAAGGTTTGAAACAATTAAAGGATGAGTAAATTATGACATTTTCATTTTTGGGTAAACTATCCCTTTAATCTTAAAGGCTAATCTTTAGGACTTTAGTCTTTTAGACTTCTAGGACAACAAATACACTTAATACACAAATAAATTTCATTGAAGATCTACAAATAGACATCATCTATATACAATATAACTGCAGGTTAACTATGTTTATAAATAATAACTTTAATTATGCTAAATTAATGCTTCTTTTATCCTCACTTATAAGTTGATTTGGAAAAAAACATCTGCTTAATGAGTAAATGTAATACACTACCTCTGTTATTCGCCTGGCGAGTGTGGAGGCGCAGTGTTGAGCTTCCTCCTGTAGGGGGCAGTGGTGTTTGGAGATATAATGCACTACTAGTTTATCGTCCACTATGGAGCGGAAGTGTCGGGCTAGTAGGCGACCCAGATGGCTCTTGCCGACGCCGCATGGTCCGTGTAGAGACAGGGCAAGGGGCTGCTGGTGGGCGTAAGTGGACAGGTAGTCATTCAGATGGCCCATTAGCTCCTCCAGCGCCTCCTGTTGGCCAAACACTTCCCTGTGTAAGGATCTCTCTAAACCCTCCAGATCGTACTTCACTACATGGTCGTCCAGATTCTCGATGGCGTTGTAGACCTGGGAGAATTGGAAAAAGATGATTAACGTCTGTACATATTTTATGTTTAAAAGTTAAACCTGGATTGTGTTACATGTCTAACACATCAGAGGGGTGAGTAAGCGCGATACATGAATGTGCACCCCATACTGACACTAAAGAGAAGAAATTGTTGAATAAAATATATATTTTTTGTTTCATATGATCACAGAAGTATTCTCATAGCTTGATATTATTCAGATTGAACCATTAAAGGCATATCATGGACTAAAATAGGCATTATAGACTCACCGGCTACTTTATTAGGTACACCTGTCTTACTGCTCGTTAACAAATGTCTAATCAGCCAATCACATGGCAAGCACTTGGTAGACATGGTCAAGACGATCTGCTGCAGTTCAAAGCGAGCATCAGAAAGGGGAAGAAAGGTGATTTAAGTGACTTTAAACGTGGCATGGTTGTTGGTGCCAGAAGGGCTGGTCTGAGTATTTCAGAAACTGCTGATTTGCTGGGATTTTCACGCACAGCCATCTCTAGGCTTTACAGAGAATGGGTCGAAAAAGAGAAAATATTCATTGAGTGGCAGTTCTGTGGGCGCAAATGCCTTGTTGATGCCAGAGGTCAGAAGAGAATGGCCAGACTGGTTCAAGCTGATAAAAAGGCAACAGTAACTCAAATAGCCACTCTTTAGAACCGAGGTCTGCGGAAGAGCATCTCTGAACGCACTACATGTCCAACCTTGAGGCAGATGGGCTACAGCAGCAGAAAACACACCGGGTGCCACTCCTGTCAGCTAAGAAAAGGAAACTGAGGCTACAATTCACACAGGCTCACCAAAATTGAACAATAGAAGATTGGAGAAACGTTGCCTGGTCTGATGAGTCTGGATTTCTGCTGCGACATTCGGATGGTAGGGTCAGAATTTGACGTCAACAACATTAAAGCATGGATCCATCCTGCCTTGTATCAATGGTTCAGGCTGGTGGTGGTATAATGTTGTGGGGATACTTTTTCGGCACAATTTGGGCCCATTAGTACTGATTGAGCATTGTGTCAAAAGGGGGTCCTACCCAGTACTAGTAAGGTGTACCTAATAAAGTGGCTGGTGAGTGTACATCAGTCATGTATAATGTGCATTGAAAATGAAATGCACATGAAAATGAAAATGCCTATGAAAATGAAAAACCTCATAAAAATAAATCTTAAAATATTTGAGAAATAATTCTGTTACAAAAACACACATCAATAATCGTCCTAAGACATGCATTAACCCCTGGAGGTGTACGGGTTAGTTTGCCAATTGATTCATGTGCTTTTGGAAGCCACAAACAATTAATAAATTCGCAAACCTGCTCACGAAAAATACACACTTAGACCTCATTTACACTAATACGTCTTAGTTTTAAAATGCCATTTTAGAATGAAAACGATCCACGTCCACAGCGGCGTTTCACCTAGCATTTCTGAAAAGCCCTCTTTCCACACTTTACCGCTGAGAACGAGCATCACGTGACCACACACACAAAAACACACAGGCATGCGCTGCAGCATACACGCAAGTCGGAACTCCAGGCAGTAAGCAGGCACAAAACCGCAGAGAACAGCGCACGTCGGACAGTTTATCAAGGATGTACCGCTGGATCGCATCTCACTATAGTTGTTAAACGTGATATTTAATTAATCTCGTCTCTATCTAACGACACTTCGGTCTTTTGAATCTATCATGTAACGTGTCACAGCGTCAGTACACTGCTTCAATCGTTCGCCTTCACGCTTGTACTTAATAATTTTAGCGAAAACCTCAGGTACTGTTGGTTGGTTCCTGTTGTTTGTGCTCCTTTTTTACCAACCAAGTGTGTCGACGCCATTATAACGACACAGATCACTCTGCCTATTCATGCCAGAGTCCTGTGGAAAAAGTGATTGACAGGTGGTAATTTGTGTGTAACTAATCTTTATTTAATTAGGATTTGGTTATGGGTAAAATAAAGACCACGCGGGTCAGGTAATTGAAACGGTAGGCTACAAATAATTAATTCGTTATGAATTAATTAATCATTCATGAGTAATTCACCTATGACGACGATACCATCACCTATCTCGATGTTTCACATTAGACATCGTACGTAAGTGTGACATCATCATTTTTAAAGAGTTTAGTTTTGGGGTGTTTATGGACAAGATGACAAAGGACAATGTTTTCAATTTCAGATTTATGCATTTTCAGTCTTAAAAAAACGCTGTTTTGTGTAAACCTACAGGCATAACACTTCAAAATTGTCCAGCTTTAGGCTTAAACCACATAAACGACCCCACAATTTTCAATCCCGACTACATCCATGGCCAGAGCCTGTTTACATGACAACGCTTTCAAAACAATCAGTCAACACATACCTGTGAAAATGGCTAAAACCCCTGTATTATGTATACCAGGAAAGCATTTGCTGAGATTTAAACACAGTCTTTTCATCCTAATCACTGCAAAGCACAGCTGTTAGTGAAGCATTTGATCAACCTACTTTCAAGCCAGTGGTGTTGTTTATGTAGGATTTGATCTGTGTTTGTCTGTGATGTGTATAAGAATAATGCTGCGGTCACACTAGAGTTCGAGCTTGCAAAATTCTGTAGTATGGAGCTATGATAAGTTGCAGGATTAAACAAGATGATTAGACATATATAAAAAAAAAGCGAGCGATTGGTCCATATTTAAAATTTCTGTCCAGAGAGGACATGTTTTGTTCTTCGATTGGATTTACGCAGTCACGTGATGCGATTTCGAAGGTCAGAGTTCACCAAGCTTGACCTTTGCCCCGCAGCGAACTGCGAAACCATGCGTTACCGGTGTGACGCATTCGTGTGTGTATGAATGGAAGCCTATTGTGAGAAAAGGCCAGCGTGACTATGGCTTAAGTTCACTTTTTATCTTTTACAAATTTAGGTTGATTGAACGTAAAACAATTAAGTTGTGACAAAAAAATTTAAGAATTGTGTTGTTTGCGTTCATTTTAAACACTGTAAGTAGTTTGAACAAACAAAACGTCATTGTTTTTGAGCACACTACCACAAGGGTGTAGGTTTGCACTTGACATTGGTGGGATTGGGTGAAAGAAATCCCCCTATATCTATATATATATATATACAGTGAGGTCAATAAGTATTTGATCACCCTGTGATTTTTCAATATCTCCTACTTAAAAATCATGGAGGGGTCTAGAATTTTTGCATTTCCACTTTCAGAGACAGAATCTAAAAATAAAAATCCAGAAATCACGTTGTATGATTTTTTAAACAATTTATTTGTAAATTACTGTCACATAAGTATTTGATCACTTGAGTCAAAAATGTTTAATATTTGGTACAGAAGCCTTTGTTAACAATTACAGAGGTCAAACGCTTCCTGTAGTTCTTCACCAGGTTTGCACACACTGAAGGAGGGATTTTGGCCCACTCCTCCATGCAGATCTTCTCTAGATCTGTCAGGTTTCGGGGCTGTCGCTGAGCAACACAAAGTTTCAGCTCCCTCCAAAGATTTTTTATTGGATTTAAGTCTGGAGACTGGCTAGGCCACTCCAGAACCTTGATATGCTTCTTACAGAGCCACTTCTTCTGTGGGGCCCCAGTCCGAGGGACATTGACAGTCATCATTAGCCACTTCCACTTTCTGACAATTGCTCCAACAGTTGTTCTTTTTTCACCAAGCTGCTTGGCAATTGCCCCGTAGCTTTTTCCAGCTTTGTGAAGGTCTACAATTTTCTCTCTTGTGTCTTTTGATAGCTCTTTGGTTTTGCCCATGTTGCTACTTAGACTTTTGACTGATTTTGGGGTGCAAAGGTGTCTTTATGACAGCTAACGACCTCAAACAGGTGCGACTAAATTAGAATCATGAGCAGAGTGTAGCTGGACTATTTAAAAGCAAAATAACAAGTCTTTTAGGGGAAGAAATCTGGCTGAAAAGCAAGTGATCAAATACTTATGTGACACAGTAATTTACAAATAAATTGTTAAACAAATCAAACAACGTGATTTCTGGATTTTTATTTTTAGATTCTGTCTCTGAAAGTGGAAATGCACCTATGGTGAAAATTCTAGACCCCTCCATGATTTCTAAGTAGGGGATATTGAAAAATCACAGGGTGATCAAATACTTATTGACCTCACTGTATATACTGCAATTAATTATTTAACTGCTATTAAAATATATCATTAATTAATCCTCTCTTCACACAATTTAATAAGTTAAATAAATAGTCAGGCCCATAGCCAAGGGGGGTTCAGGTGGTGTGAAAGGCCAAACGTTGGATTATTAATATTTAAAAATTTTTATTATTCAAATGGCCAAATTCTGACTGAGAAAAGTTGAATTAACTGGTCAGTTTGTTATTTGCCTATAGGTATCAGTTTTTCATTTAAAACAAGTTTTAACAGATTTCTAAAATAAATTAAATGTAATGATAGATGATAATAAATTTTTATTTTTAAAAATAAGTATCTTTTCATATTTCTTTATTAAAAATTGTCATTAGTTATAAAACTGTAATATAAAACTTACAATTTAAATGCACATTGGTAAATAAACAAATTTAACTTTAACTTAAAATTGTATGCTAAGCAATTTGACAAAATGGCAGGACATATTTTGGTACATCAAAAAGTGTGGTTATGACGACCATCTAATATGATGACTAGCTAATCCAGCAAAAATTAGTTCTTAAAATGTCACTAAAATGCAGTATTTATACCTCATTATCAAATAGAAAATCAAGCAAATAACTGCAAAAAGGTTCAGTTTTTCAAAAAAAACCCATCCCTTTCAATAAGCTGGTTATGGGTCTGATAGAGTAATGTTAAAAGAATGTTTATTAACCGATAAAGAGAGAGTTTAATAAAGACTGTTTAATTTAGCCATAGTGCAAATGAAACATGTCTCATATTTTATGTCTATACACAGGCTGTATTTTTTTCTGACTAATTGTTTTAACCGAAATTGGACATGCTACTCTGCAGTTAGTTTTCAGGGCATATTATTCACAGACTATATCAGCCTGTATAACGATAGACTGTGCGTTAAAGTGGAGAAAAAACACGAGCATTATCGGCATTATCATGATGGACTCATTCAGTAGCGAACTTGCGTTTATGTGACTTACACTTTTCCTTAAAAATACGTAATGACTACGTTATTTTGTTGCTGCCGCCATCCGAGCCTGATCTCACGAGAAAACGTAAGTATTTTTTGTTTTGTCAGTTTAGTGGCTAATTCGTACGAATTCGTACGAGTTCAGTCGTACGAAATTGTACGATTTTAAAAAGGAGGCGTGGCACCTAACCCCACCCCTAAACCCAACCGTCATTGGCGGATGAGCAACTCGTACTAAATTGTACGAATTAGATCATACGAATTCGTACGAATAAGCCACTAAATCAAAAAGTTATAATTGCCGTGAGATTGTGTTGCGCCATCCTCGCTTGTGTGCGTCACCCAACACACCTTATTCTTGCACGGAAAAAAAAACAATCCACTGCGTTTGGCGCTGCTTGTATCTAAACCCAGCCACACCCCCTCACATGACAGCAGGGAAAGGCACAGCCAATCAAAATGTCCAAATGTATTTTGGGGGCGGGAGGACTCGAGGAGAGATCATCATTTAACCCTTTCTGCTTGTCTAAGTTAACGTTGACAGCGCGATTTTTTTTTTTTTTTAAGGTGGATTAAATTATTGGTGGGGACAATTCAATGGTCCGTGGATATTGGTGAAGACGCATTTTCTCCGTCCACCCTAAATCTACGCCCCTGCACTACCATGTACTTACTATTGTGCCTGTTTGTGTTTAACATTAAAACACGACATCAACATTTTAAAAGAGTTTAGTTTTGGGGTGTTTACAATGACAAGAGGACAAAGGACAATGTTCAACTACAGATTTTTGCTTTTTTAGTCCTAAAAAACACTGTTTTGAGTAAACACACAGACAAAACACTTCAAAAGTGTCTAGTTTTTAGCTGAAAAACCACATAAACAGCCCCTAATTTTCAATTCCTGACTACATACATGGCCAGAGCTTGATTACATGACAACGTTTTCAAAACCATTCATGTTAACACATACCTGCAAGAAAACCCTGTGTTATGTATACCAGGCCAGTATTTGCAGAGCTTTAAACACAGTCTTTCCATCCTAATCACTGCTAAACACAGCTGTTAGTGATGTATTTGATCAAGCCCTTGATGCTTTTTATGTAGAATTTGTTCTGTTTTTAATGTAATGTGAAGTCACACTTTGCTAATGAGCCAAACACTTGCGCAACAACAACAACAAACTGTAAAAAATGCTGAGTTCCACACAATCAATTTGTGTTAGGACAACTCGAAAGAATTAAGTTAACTTATTAGTTTTTACATATTTAACTGGATTTAACTTAAAACAAATAAGCTGTCGCAAAGAAAATCAAGAGTTGTGTTTGAGCTGGTTTTAAATTAGCAGTTTGAACAAACAGAAAACATCATTGTTATTGAGCACACTAGCATGTACTTCTCCATTGTTGTATGCTTGTTCACGCTTTACATTTAAATGTGAGATCATCATTTTCATTTAGTTTTGGGGTGTTTACAGTATAGACAGGACTTTAAAAGTGTCTAGTGTTTGGCTTAAAACCACATAAACAGCCCCTAATTTTCAATTCCCGGCTACATTCATGGCCAGAGCCTGTTTACATGACAACATTTTCAAAACAATCCGTGCTCACCTGTGAAAAAGGGTGAAACCCCTGTATTATGTATACCAGGCCATTATTTGCTGAGCTTTAAACACAGTCTTTCAATCCTAATCACTGCAAAGCACAGCTGTTAGTGATGCATTTGATTGACCTACAACCCGCTCTTAAGATTTAAATGTGAGATCATCATTTTATAAAGAGTTTAGTTTTGGGGTGTTTACACAGACAGGACCACAAAGGACAATGTTTTCAGTTTCAGTTTTATGTATTTTCAGTCGCAAGAAAACTGTTGTGTGTAAATGTACAGGCAAAACACTTCAAAAGTGTCCCGTTTTTGGCTAAAAACCACCTAAACGGACCTTAATTTTCAATCCCTGATTATGATCATAGCCATGACAGCCTGGGGTGCGTTTCCCAAACAACGACGTATGAATGTATCATAGTATGATGCATCGTTTGGGAAAAGAACGACGTAGTGATGAGTGTTTCCCAAAACCCGTAGTTTCTCTATCGCACATCCATTGTTTGAACCAAGTTAGTTATAACGTAAAACACCCATAACGATGCTCTAAATGGGGTCGAGTTACTACTTATTTACAGAAGAACCCCATCATTTGTTTGTGCAAATTATATTGTTTTACACACACTCACATTTAAAAAAAACAATATTAGTTTTGGTAAAAACATGCACGCGTTTTGCATATTAATTGAAATAAATGTAACTGGCACATATAGAGCCTATGTTTCCTTTACAAATATTATTGAGAACATTACATATTCTATTCTAAAACATAAAATCACTTACAAAAGCTAACACGTAATCTAGTATCATATATAAATCATAAAAAAATAAATAATGAGGCAATTTATTAAGAAATGCAATTTATTATTTATTAGGAAATGAAAAAAATATCCTACTTTAATAATAATATTAATAATGTTAATAATAATGACGATTATTATTATTATTAAATATGATATAGTTTATTTTTTTTTAAAGTCTACTTTTACAATTTGACATGCAAACCACTGCATAAATGTTCTAACTACTGGGCCCGAGTCATATACAGTAGAGATACTTAATAAATAACCTACTATAAATTAAAAGCATTAATGCTATGTTTTTTGTTTGTTTTGTCACAAGAGGCGTAACATAAATTCTGCTTATAAATAATATGTCACCTGTAGCTTCCGTCATAAGCCATGGCTATGTTCACAATTACATCAATGTTTTCAAAGTGCACTGCGAAGGGAGCGCAATTGTAAACATGAAGATCGCTAAAACTGAACTGTAAAAATACTTTGAAAGCAAATGACACCTAAGAGAGATGACTTGTTTTTTTTTTATCATTCCAAGTTCAAATGTTAGAATGTTCAAAACTAATAGGGTATAGGGGGATAACTGGCAATAGAACACAGCCAGCAACTGTTTCTAACTACAGCTCCAGAGGTGTAGTTGAAAGCATACAAGTTTGCAACGCAGTTTGCGAATGTTCGTTGGAACGATGGATTTGGGAAACACGAAATCAGTGAACTATGTTTGTATCGATGGAACTTGTGACCTTAGTTGATTGATGATGGGTTGCACACCCCTGTTAAGCTGACCAAAATGTCAAATAAAATAAAAATGCCACAAAAGGAGGAGATATGACCTGTACAAAACACTTTGAAAGCTTTCAGTTTTAAGTCTTTAAATGGGCTAGATGTACTATAGAGGTCAGTTGTTAACATTGAATATAGCCCTTTTAACATAAATGTAAATTGGTTTATTTTTGACACGTGGCTTTAGGGGGCAGTTCACCTAATTCAAAATTCTGTCATTATTTACAGAGCCTCAACTTTATTATAAAAATAATAGATAATTAAAAAAAAAGCTGGAAACAACATTGTTGCGTAAATGGACCTGAATTATCAATCCCTGACTATGGCCATGATAACCTCTTTAGCTGACTAAAAAAATTTATAAAATAAAATAGAAATGCCACAGAAGGCAGAGATGAACTGTACAATACTCTTTGAAAGTTTTCAGGTTTTGGCTAAGAACATTGCCATGTAAACAGCCCCTAATTTTCAACCCCTGACTACAACCATGGCCATGATAGCCTGTTTAGCTAACCAAAATTGTCAAGTAAAATATAAATGCCACAGAAGTCGGAGATATGACCTGTACAAAACACTAAGAAAGCTTTCAGTTTTTGGCTAAGTCTTTAAATGGGCTAGATGTACTGTAGACGTCAGCTGTTAACATACTATATAGTCCTTTTAACGTAAATGCAAATTGGTTCATTTTTAACACGTGGCTTCAGAGGGCAGTTCACCCCAAATTGAAAATTCTGTCATCATTTACTAAGACTCAACTTTCTTCTGATGAAGAGAAAAGAAGATATTTAAAAAATTTGGTAACAAAATTGTTGCGTAAACGGACCCTAATTTTTAATCCCTGACTATGACCATGGCCATGATAGCCTCTTTAGCTGACTAAAAAATATCTAAAATATAATAGAAATGCCACAGAAGTTTAAGAGATGAACTGTACAATACACTTTGAAAGTTTCCAGGTTTTGGCTTAAAACATTGTCACGTAAACAGCCCCTAATTGTCAATCTCTGACTACGACTACGTACGATCATGGCCATGATAGCCAGTTAAGCTAACAAAAAAATATATAAAATAAACTAGAAATGCTACACAAATTAGAGAAATGACCTGTATGAAGACGATGATGCTGAAGAGCGTGAGGAAAGGTTTGGCTCGGCTGCGCTCCTTCTTTGGCTTGAACATCAGTGTGTCGTTTGGGAAAAGCACGCGAGACCTCCTGCGCCTGAGCTTCCTGTTTTGAAGATGTGAAGCGACGTCGGAGATGCCAGAGTTCGCCAGTCGGACTGAGTTTGTCCTCTTCAGGTATTTCTTCTTGATGCGGATCATGGCTTTAAGCTGTGGCGATAGGAGAGACATGCTTTGAGCTCCTTCTTTTGGCTCGTCTCCTTGATCTTTCAACACCTGATCCTCCATTGGAGTCACTGTGGAGTCTGAGAGAAACACACATTGTAAATATTTGACTCGCCTCATTCGATAAATGCCTATTTAAATATTCCCTTGGTATTGAACTAAAAAAATTACATTTGCTCTTTGTTCAAACTACTTATTTAAAATGAGCTGAAACATTTTAACAATTCTTGAGGACAAGGGAGGACAACTTAATTGTTTTAAGTTCAATCAACTTAGATTTGTAAAAATAATAAGTTAACTTAATTCTGTCATTGTCATGATCACCAGTGATCCAGCCCTTGCAGATCACTGGAGAACACTTACTATCATTCATGCTACTACACATCTGCCACTGAACTGGACTACATATCCCATCTTGCACCTCACTCACACACCAGTTCCAGATCACCACTGATAGACCCTTTTCACATGATGCTACATATCGTATCGTTACTTTTGCCTACACAGAAATCGCCATACAGAACTCACCCAATCAGCTGTATATTTACTACAGATACGGTTAGACTGTGACTACGGCTGTTTTCTGTTGTCTGCATTTAAAGTGAGACGTCTGAAATGTAAAAAAAAAACTTACAGATCATCCAGATTTCCGCCTAAACCAAGAAAATGGGACTTTAAATAAGTTAATTGCTTTATGTTGCTGTTATTACTGCAGAGGAAGTTGGTATGTACTAGTATTTGTCAAATGATGACTTCAGATGTTTACATGGGTGCTATACATTTTTTATGTCAAATTTATTTTTATTGTGTTTTTGTGTCGTGAAAAATAAGTAATGAATAAAGGTGTGGGTGTTTTACTGTGGTTGTTTACAGTGGACAGCTGATTCACAAACACATTCATATTAGCCACATTCTACTGCTCAGTTCTCTGACCTTTTTTCTATATAAGTATTTTATTCATGAACATAAAACATTTATGTCTATTTAATATTCAAATGAAATGAAATAGAATAACAATGTTAAATGTGACTCTTACTAATCAAACGAAATCATTATAAAAATGTACAATTGCAAAAATAACACCAAGAAGACTGCATGGATTTTTTGGTAACATTATTAATTAAAAGGTAGTACAGATATCAAATTAAACCCACCCAAAATGTGGCGGCAGGACATAATTCATTCATTCAAATGGAGAATCTGAACAAAACATTAATGGATCAATAAGTAATAAATGATGCCTCTGATTGCATTTATAGACATACTTAGGAGGTAATATAGAAAGATTTAACAAAGAATTGTACTCATGCTGGAACATTTACATTGCAAATGGCCTCCACAGTCACCAGATCTCAATCCAATAGAGCAAATTTGGGATAGCAGCAACTGTGTGATTCTATCATGTCAATATGGACCAAAACTTGCAAAGGTCATACAGTTCAACAGGCCAAGACAGTTAGCGTGACTGACTCTAGTTTCTTTTTATTTTCACTGTATCCTGGCCAATGCGTGATAATTAGAGGTAATTAAGACTTTGTGTGTGTGTAGAGGGTGGATGTAGAGCATAAACCTCAGGCCTAATTACATTTTTAAAGTTCAAATAGAGGCTTATAAATGGATTTGCTCTAACAAGTACATTCAGAAAGTGATGATATTACATTATGTTCCCATTGAAAGCTCTTTTGTCTGAAACAGGCTATAATGTGCTCTTTATTTCAGGGCAGCTGAATGCTTGATTCTGATTGGCTGACAAACATTGTAAGGCATGCAAGTGGTTGTGGAAAGTTTATATCATTATGCCAAATTATTTCAGGTATTTTACAGAGCATTACAATTGACAACAGCAAAAGAATAAAAAAAAACAATTATATACAGTTGACGTCAGAATTATTAGCCACCCTGTTTATTTTTTCCCCCAATTTCTGTTTAACGGTGAGAAGATTTTTTCAGCACATTTCTAAACATAATAGTTTTAATAACTCATTTCTAATAACTGATTTCTTTTATCTTTGTCATGATGACAGTAAATAATATTTGATTAGATATTTTTCGAGACACTTCTATACAGCTTAAAGTGACATTTAAAGGCTTAACTAGGTTAATTAGGTTAACTAGGCAGGTTAGTGTAATTAGGCAAGTTATTGTATAATGATGGTTTGTTCTGTAGACTATTGGAAAAATATATAGCTTAAAGGGGCTATTAATTTTGACCTTAAAATAGCTTTTAAAAAATTAAAAGCTGCTTTTATTCTAGTCGAAATAAAACAACTTTCTCCAGAAGAAAAAATATTATCAGAAATACTGTGAAATTTTCCTTGCTCTGTTAAACATCATTTGGGAAATATTTAAAAAAGAAAAAAAAAAATCAAAGGGGTACTAATAATTCTGACTTCAATTGTATATACACACATCCTATCGAACAATAGGATCAAAAAAACAAGAGAATTACATCATGTTTTACTCACAAAATTACATTTCATTATCTATGCAAAGCACATTCTTTTTCCTGATATCTCTTTAAAAATATATTTAAAAAATGCATAATTAACTAAATGTAAAAAAATAATCATCATTATTTACTGTCCATATTAACCTCATCTCATCTCTTTTTTGTCCACTTATCCGGGGACGCGGGGGCAGCAATCTTAGGAGAGAACCCTAGACTTCCCTCTCCCCAGACACTTCCTCTAGCTCCTCCAGGGGGATCCAGAGGCGTTCCCAGACCAGCCGAGAGACGTAGTCCCTTCAGCGTTTCCTGGGTCTTCCTCGAGGCCTCCTCCTGGTGGGACATGCCTGGAACACTTCCCCAGGTAGGCGTCCAGAAGGCATCTGAAACAGATGCCCGAGCTACCTCAGCTGTATTCTCTCGATGTGGAGGAGCAGCTGCTCTACCCCGGGCACCTCTTGAGTGAAAGAGCTCCTCACCCTATCCATAAGGGTACACCCTGCCACCCTGCGAAGGAAACTCATTTCGGCCGTTTGTATCTGAGATCTTCTCCTTTCGGTTATGACACAAAGCTCATGACCATAGGTGAGAGTAGGAACGTAGATTGACCTGTAAATCAAGAGCTTTGCCTTTCGGCTCAGCTCCTTCTTTACCACAACGGACCGGTACATCGACTGCATTACTGCTGCCGCTGCACTAATCCGCCTGTCAATGTTCCATCCTTCCCTCACTCGTGAATAAATCAGATCTATATCTACATATTTAAATATCAACCAATTAGAGCACACTATCAAATGCAGTATACTCTGAAAAGCTGCCTATATTAAAAATACTACAGTAATTTGTCGTAAATTCTACAGTGTTTTTAACATTATAGTAAGTGTATTATACTGTATATATTATAACACCTTGTTAATGAATGCTACAGCATAATGTACTAAATAGTTAACTGATAAACTGTAAATACTGTAGTATAACTTAGTTTTTACTACAGTAAATTGTGTATTTTAGTACACTGTAAAAAAATCGAATGACAAAAAGTCAAGACAACAAATATATATATGTTGATTTACCTTGTTTTATTAAATTAATCAGGTTTCAAGTTTTTTTTAAGCTATACAAAGTTTAAAACCTAATATTTTATTCAGTTTGACTGATGTAAGTTGAGAGGACTAGAAAAGTTAAGTTGATTCAACTAAAAAAAATTAGGCAGCAAGAATTTTAGTTGTAGAAAACTATATCTGGAAAATTACTATAGTTGATGAATTACTATAAAATTCCCAATACAAATTGAATCAAGTGCTTAACTATAGTAAGGCTCCTTATTAAATGCTATAGTATTTTATCATGTGGGTGTGTTCAAATACTTTTTTGAAACTTTAAAACCTTTTGAGTAATGCTCTTGAAGTCAATAAATATCAGCGTCATCAATGTGGCGCCTTTTACATGAGCAAATTTTCTTTAGAATATTTAATAAACAAGTTTCAAATTGCTCAAGACGCATACGTGCAGAGGAAGTCCACACACACTTCTAACTAATGTTTTCAACACAGCGCACTGATATATATTTTCCTATACGCTCATCATCTTGAACTTACTTCCTCGTTTTCCACATGCCTTGGCAGAGAAATAAAAGAGGTGATGAGTTTATGATTTTGCATAACTGACTGTACGCTCACACCGGGATATTGCATTACAACAAATTCACAAACCAGAAGCAGATGTATAACGGCTGGATGTGCCAAAACTTTCTTCAGTTAAACAAAGAGAAAACTGAAGTCATTGCATTTGGGAACAGAGATGAGGTTCTCAAGGTGAATGCGTACCTTGGCTCTAAAGGGTCAAACAACTGAAAATAAGGTCAAGAATCTTGGTGTGACTCTGGAGTCAGATCTAAGTTTCAGTCGTCATATCAAATAGTAACTAAATCAGCATATTATCATTTCAAAAATATCACAAGAGTTAGATGCTTTGTTTCCAGTGAGGACTTGTTCATGCTTTTATCAGCAGCAGGGTGGATTACTTTAATGGACTCCTTACTGGCCTTCCCAAAAAGACAGTCAGACAGTTGCAGCTCATCCAGAACACTGCGGCCAGGAATCTGACCAGAACCAGGAAATCCAAGCACATCACGCCTGTCCTCTGGCACATTCAAATCAAGACTTAAAACCCATCTGTTTAGCTGTGCCTTTACTGAATGAGCACTGTGATACGTCCAACAGATCGCACTATTACGCCTTTTCTTTTTCATCCCTTTAAAACCTGTTTTAACACATTTTAATCTGATTTTAATCATTTTTATTCTTTGTTGTTTGTATTTCTTACACTCGTCTCTTTTATTCCTGTTTATGTAAAGCACTTTGAATTACCATTGTGTAAGATATGTGCTATATAAATATGCCTTGCCTTAACACAATATTGAAAAAAAATGACACTTGCGTCAAATCATTTGGAAAAAAAAGTGAAAATGTAACAATACAGGCTTGTTAGACATGTGTTTCAGCCTCTGTTTTGTGAAACCACAAAACGTACTTAACTGACAGACTGCAGCTTCTTGGTAAAATGAACACTAGGGGGCAGAATGACGATAACAAATTTAGTCAACCCAGGCACTTTCTGAAAATGTACCTCTATATTCATTTCTGGGAACTTTTTATTGTTGATCATCAGTTACTGAACAAAAAAGCGTATTTTCTGGCTTTTAAATAGAGTTTAATGAGTGTGTTTGTATGTGTGTGTGTGTGTGTGTGAGAGAGAGAGAGAGAGAGTGTGAGAGTGTAAGAGAGACCTTTGCACATTTATCTTGATATGTCTGATAAAATCAAAATAAGCAGCTCAGCTCTCAGAGTAAACATAGTAAATTTATTCACGCACACTATAATCTGCTGTTTTACTCACTTGCACAGGCCTATCTAAAGGGTTATTTGTGCCAACAGATGATCAACAGTAAAAATGACAAGTTTGACCTCTTCCCAACAGGGAAAACCACCAACAATTAAGAATGCATGATTATGTGCTGTTAAGGCTTGGCAACAAAAAATGTGATTATAATGGAAGTCAATGAGGCAAAAACAGCCTCCAACATAACGAAAGGATTTGAACAATACACAAGGGTTAAATGTCATATCCGAAAGGGATTGCTGATTATTTTTGGGTAATTTAATTACAGTTACTCATACTGTACATAAATTGGACAGATCTGCATAAATCAATTCAGAGCAAAGTAATTGTATTCATTTGTTTTACAAATATATTTAGCTAAATAACTCAGTTTTCCTACTAATAAATGTAACATTCATCAATACAACTGCACGTGCTTAAGAAAAAAAAATTACGTGAAAATGAAATATTGTAATGGTGTATATGAAATATATTGGGAGACTGAATTAAGGACAGTAACGAGACAGGAAGCGAAATTGGAGAGAAAGAGGGGTGGGGAGGAAGGGTTGGGAAATGACCTTAAGCCGGGATTTGAACTCGGGACACCCAGATGTGCTACTGCACCATATGTCAGCTTGCTAATCACTAGGCTATTCCGCCGACCGGGTGTCATGTT
Source organism: Danio aesculapii (assembly GCF_903798145.1). Classification (NCBI taxonomy): domain Eukaryota; kingdom Metazoa; phylum Chordata; class Actinopteri; order Cypriniformes; family Danionidae; genus Danio; species Danio aesculapii. Next base: position 10,237,387 of record NC_079439.1, read on the forward strand.
TTGATAAATATAATGTTTAAGTGTTTTCTATTAGCAGATAACTCTATTTAATCTGTTATATATTAATCTACTCTATTAACTCTATTTAAATCATTTTATGTTTACTATTAAATGATTAAATGTATGTTTTTAATAAAGCTGAAAACGCCATGTTTGATGCCAGTTTGGAAGAATTGAAAGAGTTTATTTCTATTGTCTGTGCATGAGATTTGCAGGGATTTTAAATACAGTCATGTAATTCAATTCCTAAACTCTGGAATAGCCTTCCTGATAATGTCCAAGGCTCAGACACACTCTCACAGGTCAAAACTAGATTAAAGACCTATCTGTTTAGTAAAGCATACACTCATTACATAACGAATGAGTACGAATGAATAAGTATGATACATGAATGTGCCCCATGCAGGTTTTTGCATCTCGTTTATATACACTATGAACAGCAGCTACGCTAATTATTCTCTTTATTCTCTATTTCCACCCCCAGAGACCCGCGACGAGATGATCCCAAATAATCCTGGACCAGGCTGTATCCCGTGCAGCTGCTGTGGTGGTCATGGAGGAGTGGAGAGACTGATTCTTGTGACGCTCTAGGGACAGACGAGTCTCGCTGACGTCCAGCTTATCCAGCCTCCGGTGCCAAGACTACAGCTCTGCACAAGACGTTTGACCAGAGGAGAAATGGTCGTGCCCAACTGAGCCTGGTTTCTCTCGAGGTTTTTTAATTCCTCACTTTCACCAATTGGTGAAGTTTTTTCCTCGCTGCTGTCACCACTGGCTTGCATGGTTCGGGATCTGTAGAGCTGCGCATCGATGGATTTGGTCTTCAGTGTTTGAACTCTCAGCAGTGAATATTAAACCACACTGAACTGAACCGAACTTAAACTCTGAAAACTGAACTACACTGTTTCAATTTACTATATCTTCTATGTGAAGCTGCTTTGACACAATCTACATTGTAAAAGCGCTATACAAATAAAGATGAATTGAATTGTTTACTAAAATCATTTAAATACTTTTATAATCATGTAATTACTGTACTTTTTGAAGTAACTTACCCAACACTGATGAACACAGCCAATGCGGATGCGTCTATATAAAAGCATCACTGTATCTTATCTATACAGATATGGCTAAGAATGATGTTTGTTTGCACACAGCTCTGAGGTCAGTTATGCAAACTTTACCATGCAAATGTGCTTGTGCTACACAGAAACCGTAGTATAAAAATGCATACAGATACACGATCTGAAAATACGGACAAAACATGTTTTTTGCATCGTATTTTAACATCAAAGTCAGACGCCTGATTGTATACCAGTGAAATATGGGCCTTTATCTTGCATGCATAAGTTAGTGAGATAAAGAGAAACACGAGACATCAACAATCAAGAAGATCAGCCCAAAAACAAGCAGATGAGAAAGAAAACATGGGTTATTACCTTCAAAATCAGACGTGATGTCTACTTGCTGGATTCTTCCTGAGTGTTGGTGTTTTCCTTAAAGATGATTGTTTTGATGTGGATATCTGATGTGCGATTGACCGCTGGTGTACACCTGTCTGCTACCTGTCCAATAGTGCTTCAATCAGTCCATCATCTGTGAGTTTAAGCTCCGCCTCCTCATTCCACTCTCACATCATGTCTGTTTTTCCATGTTTGTCTTTCCTTATGCAATGATGGGAATAAAAATACAGCAATATCAGGGTCGCTGTACAACTGCGGTGGCACGTGCATATGGAAAAAGTCTGTACGTGCACAATCTGTATTTCTCTTACAATAAATGCTGGTCTGTGTTCTAAAGCTATTTTAGACAGTAAACTGGGATAAATATGTACAGCTTGGGTAAGGTTATGGAAATATTTCAGTTAGTGCTCTAATCTGTTAAAAGCAAAGATTTCAAAAGCTGTTTACTCCTCAGGGATGCTATAGGACGAGTTTTGCTAATGTGAGGAATATTTTTAAAATAAAAAGCTTTTCGTGGAATGTAAAGATTGTAATTTTAAGGTTCTTAAGCTGTGTCTCATTTCAGAGGTTGCATCCTCCGAAGGATACATTCGAAGTACGCTGCGTCAATGAATTATTTTATTAGTTAATTTAACTTGTTTTCTAGGTTTAATTTACTTGAATAGCTAAACATGTTAATAAACAAAAAGTGTATGATATGTCTTACTAAAATGCAGTGGAGTAAAGTATGCAGATGCAGAAAAGCTAGTCCATGCTTTTATGACGTCAAGGCTGGATTACTGTAATGCTCTGTTTGCTGGCTGCCCAGCATCGTCTATTAACAAACTTCAGATAGTACAAAATGCAGCTGCCAGAGTTCTTACCAGGTCTAGAAAATTTGATCACAAACCCCCCAATTTTATCCTCCTTACACTGGCTGCCTGTTAAGTTTCGTATTGAATTTAAAATATTGCTTCTTACATATAAAGCTTTAAATAATCTAGCTCGTTTATCTAACCAACCTTCTGTCTCGCTACAATCAAAACTCAGGGCTTCCGCTAGTACCTAGAACAGCAAAGTCGAGTAAAGGAGGTCAAGCCTTCTCATGTATGGCTCCTAAACTCTGGAATAGCCTTCCTGATAACGTCCAAGGCTCAGACACACTCTTGCAGTTCAAAACTAGATTAAAGACCTATCTGTTTAGTAAAGCATACACTCATCACATAACGGTATGATACATGAATGTGCCCCATGCAGGTTTTTGCATCTCGTTTATATACACTATGAACAGCAGCTACACTAATTATTCTCTTTATTCTCTATTTTCAACCACAGAGACTATGCAGCGCCACTGATTCGATCCAAGACCCGCGACGAGATGATACCAAATAATCCTGGACCAGGCCGTATCCCGATCAGCTGCTGTGGTGGTCATGGAGGAGTGGAGAGCATGAGACTGATTCTTGTGACGCTCTAGGGACAGATGAGTCCAGCTTATCCAGCCAGTAAAGTAACTAATTACAAATACTCAAATTACTGTAATCGAGTAGTTTTTCCTAGAAATGTTTATTTATTAAGTAGTTTTAAAAATGTGTACATTTACTTTCCCTTGAGGACAGTTTTAGTGCTGTGTTGGTACTTTTACTCCACTGCTTTCCTTCAACCTGCAGTCATGACTTTATTTTTTCTTGTCTTTCAAGAGTTCACACTTAGATAATGCTCGACTATTGGCATGCTGTCCCGGGAGAGAACCCTGAGCTCGGAGATAGATGAGCCCAAGGTTCCCGCCTGGTCAATGAGCATTAGGAGGGATACGAGATCAGGTGTTTTTCGAGTGCCCCCTTTTGCTATGTATGCGCTAAGTGCTTTTGACTGTATAATAGTTCACTTATGTACATGTTTTTAGACTGTGGGAGGAAACCGGAGGACCCGGAGAAAACCCATGCAAACACAGGGAGAACATGCAAACTCCATGCAGGGAGTGCCGACTGGCTCAATTAGAACTTGAACCTGTGGCCTTCTTGCTGCGAGGCAGCAGTGCTAACCACTTAGCCACAGTGTTGCCCGATCATGAAAGAGGAGGAGGGAGAAGGGAAGGATGGGGGGGTTTCCAAAAGCGGAATGAAGTTTAGGCAGGATATTTATAGAAGTTTTAGAATGATCTGATAGGCTAGCTAATGATTAGCAAGATCATGAGGATCAGCTGTAGTCAATCATATCACGTGCTCCTCTCGAAATTAAGGTGCGGTCACACTTGACTTTTCCTCCCATAGACTTCCATTCATACGCACGCGAATGCGTCAGACCGGAAACGCAGGATCCTGCGATGGGTTTTCGCACTTCGCTGCGTGAAGTCTAGACAGGATACAGCTTCAGATACGCACTTTACTATAGGATCATTTCTGTGACACTGCATAGCAACAATTAAATTTTTTACAGTACTGTGACGGTTGGGTTTAGGGTTGGGGTGGGGTAGACGGTGATAAAATACATTTATTAGGAAATTTAATAAATAATTTAAGTACATTTCTTTTAGTTCCGGCCGCAACCGTATCTGATGATCTGACCTCTAGCAACAAAGTTCGCTGCGTGGCAAAGTTCAAGCTAGGTGAACTTTGAACTGCGAATTTGCTTCAGGTGGTGCGTGAGACCAATAGAAAAACAAACCGTAGCATGACCTTTCTGTTCAGAAAAAAAAATGGAGGAAGCTCTAATTATATCCGTGTCCCATCGCCCTATTTTATACAATACCTCCCTAAAGGATTATAAAAATCAAATTAAAAAAGAAGCAGCTTGGTTCGCGGTCTCTGTGGAAACGGGAATAGATGGTACATTTTAAAACTACAATGAATGAATGAAGTAACACTTTTTTTTCAAAGAGTCAAATGTCAGAATATTTTGAGAACTCAACAGTGTTTCTAAAGATGTTTGGTGACCACACTTAACGGATATAATAGTTTGATAAAACTGTTTTGGTAAATTGCACCAACATATTTTAAACTGAAACATAGAAAAATATTAATTTTCATAGTGCCAACTTTTATATATGTGTGTGTGCATGCACACACATACAGACAGACAGATACAAAGACATATTATATTTGTATATGTGCGTGCACACATTGCATAGTCTTATATTTAATATAAATATAATTATTGTATGCATATAAAAATGTATGTTTATTAATATGTAGATCCTAATGTTTTTTTTATCTTGCAGTTGAAACTTGCAAGAAAAAATGGCGTGGCCTCAGAGATACGTACATGAGGGAGAGAAGGATAGAAAGAGACAGTAAGAGAAGTGGTAGTGAAGGAGGAGAGAGAAAAAAATGGAGGTTTTTTGACATCATGAGATTTATTGAAGTGTTTGTGGTGGAACGAACCACAACTACCAATTTCCCACAAGAGAAGAGGATGACTCAACAATCAGGCACATGCCAGCAGGTGCACCAACAAGTGATTCATTGTTTTTTAATATGATTTATGAAAAATAGAAATGCATTGTATATGTACCAGGATATGCACTACAGATATTTGTTGAAGTACTGAAATACTTTCAAATATTTTGAAATTAAAATAGCAGGTTTCGCATGGCAATGGGAACCCTGTGACAGGCAGCAGCAGTCAGGTCCTTGGTGTCATCACTCAGGTCCCAGGAATCACAAGACAGGTACATGTCAGAAGACAGTTCTGTATCAAATCATACGTTCACTACATTTTTCCATGTTATAATAAAGCATCTTTAATTTTAAAAGGATTACTTATGACCAAAATATTTCATGGTGTTATTGAATTTTTTAAAATATATTTCTCAGGTTTAAGTTCCCTTGTGTAGGAGTGTGTGCTACTTGACAATGTAAATGTCATAAAAACATTTGCTGACAAATTAAGGTCTTTTCAATGATGCAGGTCTTCGACAGTGAGGTGCTAAGCAGCCAGTTCCCCGGCAGTCAGGTTCTCAGCAGGCAGATCCCCATCAGCGTGATTGCTAACAGCCAGCTCCTCTGCAGCAGCCAGGTCGTCAGCAGCGGAAGCAGCAGTCAGGTCCTAAACAGCAGCAGCACCCAAGTCCACAGCAGCAGCCAGGTCCTCCACAGCCACATTCCCAGCAGCAGCCAGGTCCTTCGCAGCCATCTTCCCAGCAGCAGCCAGGTCCTTCGCAGCCACATTCCCAGCAGCAGCAAGGTTCTCTACAGCCAGCTGGTCCCCCCCAGCCAGGTCCTCTATAGCCAAGTCCCAAGCAGCCAGCAGGTTCTCTGCAGCCAGATTCCCAAAAGCACCCAGGTGCTCCAGCAGCCAGCAGGTCTTCTGCAGCAAGGTCCGCCCCAGCGAACAGCAGCCAATAGGTCACCCGCAGTAGCAGTCAGCTCCCCTAGCAGCCGCCAGCAGGTCGCCCACAGCAGCAACCAGGTCCCCCAGCTGCAGCCAGGTCGGCCGGAGCAGCAGCCAGTAGTTTGCCGACAGCAGCAGCCAGCAGTTGGCCCACAGCAGCAGTCAGCCATTTGCCGACAGCAGCAGCCAGCAGTTGGCCCACAGCAGCAGTCAGCCATTTGCCGACAGCCAGCAGTTGGCCCACAGTGGCAGCCAGCCGTTTGCCGACAGCAGCAGCCAGCAGTTGGCCCACAGTGGCAGCCAGCCGTTTGCCGACAGCGGCAGCCAGCAGTTGGCCCTCAGCAGCAGCCAGCAGTTGGCCCACAGCAGCAGCCAGCAGTTGGCCCACAGCAGCAGCCAGCAGTTTGCCAACAGCAGCAACTAGGTCTGCCAGCAGCAGTCAGGTCCCCCAGCAGCCAGAGCACATTTGGATCAAAAAAGAGGAAAAGAAAAACAGGTGATATAGATGAATTTGAAAGCCAAATTTTGGAAATTGTAAAAGAGAAAGAAAAAAAAAAGGATGAAGAAGTTGACAGCTTTCTTAGCTGCATTCGTCCAGCACTCATCCGAATAACAGGGGCCAAAAGAAGCAATCTACAAATCAAAATAATGCAGTTAATACATGAGGCTGAGTTCAGTTCTGAAATGTAAAAAAAAATTTAAATGTTAAATAATGACATTTCTACCATCACTCTGCATGACTTTCAGTAAATGCATTAAATGATTTCAAACTAAAAAGTATACTGTCATATTATACTGAACTTTATGCGATTACTTTTAATGGTCTTTCTCATTACTATACTTCAACATTCCCAACATTCCAACATAATTCATATAACATAAAAAATTATATATAGTAAATATATATAGTAAATTATATAATGCAGTGTTATGTGTACTTATGTGCTCATTTATTGAACCATTTCTAAACGTATTTAATAACCTTTCAGATGTTTTTTACTTACTTAATAACCTACTTCATTTGGATGACGTTTAATTTTGGGAAATAATTCAAATCAATGCAAATCACCGCGCTCTTCGTGCTAAATAGGCGCTGAGACCGAAATTATTTAAAACAAGACTGTGGCGCGGAACAGGATTTAATAGTGACTTTCGTATTCATGCCGTTATCCGCGGGACTTCCACAATACAGATTATAAACGGATGAAAACAAATGAAATGATGCCACTTAAATACGCACAGAAAAAACAAGTATGCATTTAAGGTCTTTAAAGACGGGAGGCGGACGGAGGACTCGGTAAAGGCATTTTCTTTTTGTTCAGTTGATCGCGCCGCGGCTTTGGGTCTGATCATTACAAAAGTGGTCATCAACAGTGTCCGATTAGTATTGGCTGAAATCTAACACAATGTTGATGAGTGTTTGTTTTCTGATAAGAGAAATAGTTTCATTTTAAACAGGCTATTGCCGACTTGCAGAAATGGCTGTAATTAAATTTTTATAATATTGTGTCTATATCAAAACTTTTCACTGAGCTCAAGGAAACGTTTTTTTATTAGTTATTAATTTTCTGTTCAATAATTTGTTAAAGCCAAAACGAATGGTAAATTGCAGGTTGTAATATATTTTTATATAGACTACTTTAAATTAATACAATTTATTTTAATAGCCTATACAAGTAAATATATTACATGTAATAATATAATATAAACGGACATGCGTATATTTTCAGAAAAAAATCTATCCATCTTATATATATATATATATATATATATATATATATATATATATATATATATATATATATATATATATATATATATATATATATATATATATACACACACAGAAAATGGCAGACGTTTATCCTATTCCGTGTATTTTAAGAAGCAGTCAACACGTGCACTGAAAAAAGGTCTTACAACTTAAATAGCCTATTAATAACGGATATAAACATAAATAACTTTTGTGAAAGCAAGGGAAAATCTTGCGGGAGTGCTGTTATATAGGAGTCTTAAATTACCAAGAATTTTACCGCAACACATTTTATTCTAGAACATTTCAGCTGGTTTAAGTTCTTATTTATGTATTTTTTATTGTTTTTTCATTTTCTTTTTGGGTTATTTTATTCTTACAAATCGTTTTATTTAACTTGTTTGTTAATTAAATCCAGTTTTATTATTTAGCCTATTATTGTTATGCAACAAAGTTGCAAATTAATTTGCTATGAGACGTGGCTGTGGCCATCACGTGCAGCGCTCGCGTCACCTGCTGCTGCAGAGAGAGAGCGCAGAAGAGCGATGGAAATACTGCATTTTTCGCATGCTGTGAAATTGCGAATACATGTCTATAACAGCCTTGCAATTTTACAAATTATTGTATTTTTTCCTTTGAGTAGGCTATTGTACTTTTAAATTTATGCTAAAGATGCATGGTGCTGCTGTCCAATTATTTGTAGTTTATTATTATTAATAATAATAATGAACAAAATAACAATACTATTTCTTTCATTTAATAATGTAATTAACATAATTAATAGGGTAGGTCTACATTTATGCAAAACGAAGTAAATATCGTCTTTAAAATCGTCATAGGTCTCAGCGATATCTTTGCCTTTAGGTATATATATATATATATATATATATATATATATATATATATATATATATATATATATATATATATATATATATATATATCGTAGATACATGATAGTCTATCGGCATAACACAAATATATATATATATATATATATATATATATATATATATATATATATATATATATATATATATATATATATATATATATATATATAGGTGTGTGTGTGTGTGTTAAAAAACAGATCAAATTACTGAAGTTTCAGATCCTAGGTGTAATCATATCATTGTACTGGAGATGTTCTTCATGGCTGTAAAAATACTTCATTCCTACAGATGGCTGGTAACATGCATAAAGCCAGAACAATCATAGAAATACATATTTTTGCATCCATGTCCTCAAAGATTTATTTGCATTAGAAATGTACTACACAGTAGTTCTTCTAAGTGTTCATAAGACAAGAATAATAAGTATTGTTCAACAGTTTGAGGTAAACTTCAAAGTAACGTTTTTATCCACTAAGTTGGTCACACATACACCAAATAATTGACTGCTGTGGTCCTTTACAACATGTGTATGGAGTATGTGACCCTACTAAACACACAAAAACATTGGAATAAGCTCTTTCTTTGATCATGAAGTGGCTCTGAAAAGAGCCTTTTTATGGAGGGCAGGCTGCCTCAAACCTGGTTGTACTGCCAGTGAACTTCACCACATGGGGAGTTAAAGTATTCTCTATACTTCTCCCTCACAGCAATGGCCTCCTGCGATGCTGTGTTGCTCCCCATCCGTCCACACGCATTTAGTGCAACCCCTAGATCAGCACATCCAGTCATGGAGGAAGCATTCCGCTGACCCCATCTCAAGAAGTTGTGGAGGATGGTGGTTGCTTGCACTATTTTTTCCACATTACATGGCAACAACTCCATCACTCTGTGGTAGACACGGAATTGAGCTGCCATGATGCCAAATGCATTTTCCACAATCCTCCTTGCGTGTGATAGACGGAAATTAAAGATGCGCTGGTCAGCAGGGATTGCTCTTCCTGGGTAAGGACGGAGAAGGTGCTTTTGAAGGGGAAATGCTTCGTCCGCTACAAACACAAATGGAACTGGACCAAGGTGTTGGCCATTCGGGAGGGGCTCATCTGCTGGCAGATGGAGCATTCCATTTCTAAGAGCTCTTCCAAAAGAACAGGCAGACAATAAACCACCATCACTACTCTTGCCATAGCCACCAATATCTACCACTCTAAACAGGTAGTTGGCATCCACCACTGCCAGAAGAACAATAGAAAATTGGCCCTTATAGTTATAAAAAAGGGACCCAGAATTAGCAGGAGCTTTAATTGTAATGTGCTTCCCATCAATGGCACCGAGGCAGTGAGGAAAAGCCCATTTAGCAGAGAACCCCTTAGCAATCTCCCTCCAATCTGATTCCTGGGGCACGGGCATGTACTCTTCTACCAAACTCTCCCAAATGGCCTTAGCTACAGATGGCACAATTCCAACAACAGTGGATTTGCCCACCCTGAAGCTCTTGGATATGGTTTGGTAGGAGTCACCAGTTGCCAAAAATCTAAAATTAAAGAAAAAATTCTAAAAATTAGTCTTTTTCTTTCTTGATACAAAAAATATTTTCATGAACGTGGCAGCGCATTTTCTTTGTAATTATATTATCAAATTAATGTTAACACTTAACAAGTAATTATATGGTAAAGAATGAGGTGGTGTGGTAAATAAATATGATATGAAAGATGCATAATTTACTAAAAAACTTTTAATCTATAGTTTGTAATGTATATTACACACCTAAACACGTTATTCACTAACAGATGTCGTGACATTTAGTTTTCTGACGTTAAAATACTGACCGTAAACATATAGCAAGACGTTCTGCTGGACCTATTGCCTGACGCAGTATAGTGTCTTGCTTCTCTATTGCCGGGGCAACCATTGTAAGCAACCGATGAAAATCGGTGGTACTGAGGCGAAAATACTCCTTGTGGCGTTCTTCATCCAGATGAAGCTCTTGAATAAGGGAATGAAACTCTCCCCGCTCATTCCTTGTCTGGAGAATAGGGTGAACCCACAATCTCTTCCTTTGCAGGCGTTTTCGTCGTCGTCGCAGCAAACACAGCAAAATTACGTCGGAATCCATCTTCTGTACAAATCTAAACCATTTGACGTGTGACGTCATATCCTATTACCCGCCCATATTCGCAGCGCCGTGCGACAGAATTTCGCACACACAAAGCCCGGTGTGACCGTAGCTTTACTTTGTGAAACTTCACATAGTGATTAGAAAAATCAGTCATATGATTCCTGTCCAATCAAATCGCTCATAGAAAGTAAATCGCATCATGATGAACTGCCTGAAGACGTGAGCGATTTATAATTGCAGTAAACTTTGGAAGTATTAAAAGTGTCCAGGTGGATGTCCACAGTTTTTACATGCATTGACACAGAGACTGTTTTTAAACACCCAGTAGGCACAAGAAATCAACATGACATCAGATTGACGTTGTACCCTAACGTTGTGGGGATGTTGCATTTTGTTTGGAAATGAAAATCGGGCTGACGTAAGAACTCATTGTCAGACCAACGTCAATGTCCAACATCCAACCTAAAACCAACCAAATATCAACGTCTAATGATGTTACAGCCTGACCTTGTGTTGACGTTACCACTATGACGTCTATCAGACGTTGGATTTTGGTTGCCATACCTGATGAATAAATGTCAGTATTTAATGTCAATATGACGTTGGTTTAAGATGTTGGCTTGATGTTGGATTTTGATCACTTTCCAACAACCTAAAATCAACCAAATATCAACGTCATTTGACGTCATTATTGGACATCAAAATAACGTTGTCCTTAGACACTGGCTAGACCTTGAATTTTGGTCACCTGACATCACAACCTTAATCTACCTTTTAACGTCTTATGTCTTATTACAACAGATACTTTTACTCTACCTGCACTACATTTTTAGGCAAGTAATGGTACTTTTACTTGAGTATGACTTTTTTAGTACGCTTTCCACCACTGCTAAAACGTGATTTTATAGATCGTTTACATTTTAAGGTGTACATGTACGGATCAAAGAAAATATATTTCCAGATTTTGTAAACCTTTTTTTTCTTGCCTTCAGATCGCTTAAAATAAAGCAAAAATTGTATTACCGCTTATTAACAGCAGCTGTTGCGGTTGCCTGGTGACGAGATCTATCCTCTGTAGGCTAGATCGTCTCATTTCAAAATGCTCGGTTCAGCCTGTGAAGATTTTGAAGGACTCACCTTTGAAGCCTGCATCCTTCGGAGGATGAG
>NC_079439.1:10254089-10304089 GCF_903798145.1 Danio aesculapii
TGCTAGAACGATGCTAGTAACATGCTAATTCATGCTAGAATCATGCTAGTAACATGCTAGTTCATACTAGAATCATGCTAGTAACATGCTAACTCATGCTAAAACGATGCTAATTAATGCTAGAATCATGCTAGTAACATGCTAATTCATGCTAGAATCATGCTAGTAACATGCCAATTCATGCTAGAATCATGCTAGTAACATGCTAATTCATGCTAGAATTATGCTAGTTACATGCTAATTCGTGCTAGAACGATGCTAATTCATGCTAGAATCATGCTAGTAACATGCTAATTCATGCTAGAATCATGCTAGAACAATGCTAATTCATGCTAGAATCATGCTAATAACATGCTAATTCATGCTAGAATCATGCTAGTAACATGCTAGTTCATGCTAGAATCATGCTAGTAACATGCTAATTCATGCTAGAATCATGCTAATTCATGCTAGAATCATGCTAGTAACATGCTAATTCATGCTAGAATCATGCTAGTAACATGCTAATTCATGCTAGAATCATGCTAGTAACATGCTAATTCATGCTAAAACGATGCTAATTTATGCTAGAATCATGCTAGTAACATGCTAATGCATGCTAGAATCATGTTAGTAACATGCTAATTCATGCTAGAATTATGCTAGTAACATGCTAATTCATAATAGAATCATGCTAGTAACATGCTAATTCATGCTAGAATCATGCTAGTAACATGTTAATTCATGCTAGTAACATGCAAATTCATGCTAGAATCATGCTAGTAACGTGCTAATTCATGCTAGAATCATGCTAGTAACATGCTAATTCATGCTAGAATCATGCTAGTAACATGCTAATTCATGCTAGAACCATGCTAATAACATGCTAATTCATGCTAGAACCATGCTAGTAACATGCTAATTCATGCTAGAATCATGCTAGTAACATGCTAATTCATGCTAGAACCATGCTAATAACATGCTAATTCGTGCTAGAATCATGCTAGAAACATGCTAATTCGTGCTAGAATGATGCTAATAACATGTTAATTCGTGCTAGAATCATGCTAGTAACATGCTAATTCATGCTAGAATCATGCTAGTAGCATGCTAATTCATGCTAGAATCATGCTAGTAACATGGTAATTTATGCTAAAGTCATGCTAAAAACATGCTAATTCATGCTAGAATCAGGCTAATAACATGCTAATTCATCTATCTAACCTTTTTCAAACTATTTTATCTATCTATCTATCTATCTATCTATCTATCTATCTATCTATCTATCTATCTATCTATCTATCTATCTATCTATCTATCTATCTATCTATTTTAAATATATACATTTTAAAACTGTTTAAACTAAATAAACTATTACCAAGGCTTTGTCAAGCCAGCCTCAAAGTTTGTCCTCAAACTTTAATAATCTAGTTCTTCTTCTTCTTCTTCTTCTTATTCTTCTGAGACTAATTTCTAAGTGTATCTCCTCCTAGGCCTTTCAAGCTACATACTTCAAACTTTCGGCAAACCTTCGAACTGGTCTGACTCGGGTTGCTATATCTTTTCTAACTGATCCGACCTTGGGTTTTCCGAAAAACGACCCAGAAAAATCCCAAAAGTCCCATTGACTTAACATTGGGTCAAACTTTGTGAGCTCATAACTCTGCATCAGACTGTCCTACAGACTTCTAACTGGACTCATTTAACTCAGTCTACCCAGCAGCCAATAACTGATGACTTTTTAACTTACTAGCCACTCCCTAGCAACCACTTACAGCACCCTAGCAACTGTCCCATAGACTTCCATTGTAAAAGACTCCCATTTACTTAACATTGGATCAACCTTTGTGAGCTCAGAACTCTGCATCAGACTGTCCTACAGACTAGAGTCTGGCCTCATTCAACTCAGTCTAGCCAGCAGCCAATCACTGATTACCTTTAAACTTACTAGCCACTCCCTAGCAACCAATTTCAGCACCCTAGCAACTGTCCCAGAGACTGTGACTAGCTTTTCTAACACATGCTAACAGTTTAAACTTCCTACTGACATGCTAATCTTGCTAGAAAGGTGCTAGCAACACGATAGTGACATGCTAGTCATGCTAGTAACATGCTAATTCATGCTAGAATCATGCTAACAACATGCTAATTCATGCTAGAAACAAGCTGATTCATGCTAGAATCATGCTAGTAACATGCTAGTTACATGCTAATTAATGCTAGAATCATGCTAGTTACATGCTAATTCATGCTAGAAACATGCTAGTAACATGCTAATTCATGCTAGAATCATGCTAGTAACATGCTAATCCATGCTAGAATCATGCTAGTAACATGCTAATTCATGCTAGAATCATGGTAGTAACATGCTAATCCATGCTAGAATCATGCTAGTAACATGCTAATTCATGCTAGAATGATGCTAAAAACATGCTAATTCATGCTAGAATCATGCTAATAACATGCTAATTCATGCTAGTAACATGCTAATTCATGCTAGAATCATGCTAGTAACATGCTAATTCATGCTAGAATCATGCTAGTTACATGCTAATCCATGCTAAAATCATGCTAGTAACATGCTAATTCATGCTAGAATCATGCTAGTAACATGCTAATTCATGCTAGAATCATGCTAGTAACATGCTAATTCATGCTAGAAACATGCTAGTAACATGCTAATTCATGCTAGAATCATGCTAGTAACATGCTAATTCATGCTAGAATCATGCTAATAACATGCTAATTCATGCTAGAAACATGCTAATTCATGCTAGAATCATGCTAACAACATGCTAATTCATGCTAGAATGATGCTAAAAACATGCTAATTCATGCTAGAAACATGCTAATTCATGCTAGAAACATGCTAGTTACATGCTAATTCATGCTAGAATCATGCTAGTAACATGCTAATTCATGCTAGAATCATGCTAGTTACATGCTAATCCATGCTAGAATCATGCTAGTAACATGCTAATTCATGCTAGAATCATGCTAGTAACATGCTAATTCATGCTAGAAACATGCTAGTAACATGCTAATTCATGCTAGAATCATGCTAGTAACATGCTAGATCATGCTAGAAACATGCTAGTAACATGCTAATTCATGCTAGAATCATGCTAGTAACATGCTAATTCATGCTAGAATCATGCTAGTAACATGCTAATTCATGCTAGAAACATGCTAGTTACATGCTAATCCATGCTAGAATCATGCTAGTAACATGCTAATTCATGCTAGAATCATGCTAGTAACATGCTAATTCATGCTAGAATCATGCTAGTAACATGCTAATTCATGCTAGAATCATGCTAATAACATGCTAATTCATGCTAGAATCATGCTAGTAACATGCTAATTCATGCTAGAATCATGCTAGTAACATGCTAATTCATGCTAGAAACATGCTAGTAACATGCTAATTCATGCTAGAATCATGCTAGTAACATGCTAATTCATGCTAGAATCATGCTAATAACATGCTAATTCATGCTAGAAACATGCTAATTCATGCTAGAAGCATGCTAATAACATGCTAAATCATGCTAGAAACATGCTAGTAACATGCTAATTCATGCTAGAAACATGCTAGTAACCTGCTAATTCATGCTAGAATCATGCTAGTAACATGTTATTTCATGCTAGAAACATGCTAGTAACATGCTAGATCATGCTAGAAACATGCTAGTAACATGCTAATTCATGCTAGAATCATGCTAATTCATGCTAGAAACATGCTAGTAACATGCTAATTCATGCTAGAATCATGTTAGTAACATGCTAATTCATGCTAGAATCATGCTAGTAACATGCTAATTCATGCTAGAATCATGCTAGTAACATGCTAATTCATGCTAGTAACATGCTAATTCATGCTAGAATCATGCTAATAACATGCTAATTCATGCTAATAACATGCTAATTCATGCTAGAAACATGCTAATTCATGCTAGAATCATGCTAATAACATGCTAATTCATGCTAGAAATATGCTAGTAACATGCTAATTAATGCTAGAAACATGCTAGTAACATGCTAATTCATGCTAGAATCATGCTAGTAACATGCTAATTCATGCTAAAAACATGCTAGTAACATGCTAATTCATGCTAGAATCATGCTAGTAACATGCTAATTCATGCTAGAATCATGCTAATAACATGCTAATTCATGCTAGAAACATGCTAATTCATGCTAGAATCATGCTAATAACATGCTAAATCATGCTAGAAACATGCTAGTAACATGCTAATTCATGCTAGAAACATGCTAGTAACATGCTAATTCATGATAGAATCATGCTAGTAACATGCTAATTCATGCTAGAAACATGCTAGTAACATGCTAACTCATGCTAGAAACATGCTAGTAACATGCTAGTTCATGCTAGAATCATGCTAATTCATGCTAGAAACATGCTAGTAACATGCTAATTCATGCTAGAATCATGCTAGTTACTTGCTAATTCATGCTAGTAACATGCTAATTCAGACTCGGCTTTTCAAGCCACCATAAAGTTTGTCCTCAAACTTTAATATCTAGTTGAATCTATGCCACGAAGGATTAAGAGGGCAGAAAGGGGTCCAACCCGGTACTAGTAAGGTGTACCTATTAAAGTGGCCAGTGAGTGTAAGTTTGTGATTCTGATTATGCGACTCAAAGATTTTATGATTCTTTAATAAAATTATCATATGATTTTATTTTGTGATATTAAGATTCTATGATTCAGTGATACAAATATTATAAGAAGCTATTAATCCAAGGTCCAAAACAAAACAAATCAATCTGAAAAATGAGTCATAATAGTCATAAATGTGTAATAACAAGGAAATGACAAAAGGAGAAAGTACTGAACTACTGAAACATATTTAGAACTTTATATAAAATCATTGTTTAATGATGGCAGCTTAAAGACGCCTCTCAAATGTAGAATGAAGTCACAAGCATCGCTCAGGGGTGAGTTTTTTTCACAGGCTTCAACAGAATGTAAAAATCTTGACGGTTCTTTGGGTCTCGTCTAGCAAATCTGATCTTTATTTTCAATTGGATTCAAGTCAGGTGATCGGCTGGGCCATTCTACAGCTTAATTTGCTTTCTCTGAAAGCATTTGAGAGTTTCCTTGGCTGTGTTTTGGATCATTGTCTTGGTGAAATGCACACACTGATTTCATCTTCATCCTCCTGCTAATGTAGATGTTGGACTGAAGCAGCTAATATTAATTTACAACGATGAAGAGCAGAGGGTTGCTGAAGAACTACTGAGAGATTTCAGCTGCTGTCTGGGCTTTCACTGTCTTCTACACCTCCCTTTCTTCATGTGTTCAATACTTTATCCATTTTGTTTTATTACACATAACTTAATTTGTAAACTAATTAGATTTGTGTTCTTTGCATATATGGATTTCTTTGGTTGCTATTAACATCAGGTGAAAACTGTAAGTAAACAGCACCTTTAGAAAAATGTTTTCTAAGAAAAATGGTGACATGTTCAATGCATATTTTCCCCGCTGTATATGTTTCATAGCTGCAGTGTCCACCTAAACACAACACACAAACTGTTTCTGATTTTAATTGTAATGTAATAACCTTTTCTAAAGCTGCTTTGAAACAATAAATATCGTGAAAAGCCCTATACAAATACCTTTGAAATGATTTGAATACAGCTTGTGTACATCCTAAAACATATAAATATATATTGAAAAATCTAGATTTTTTTTAATGAATGTATGAATGAATATAGGGAAAAGCCGCACACTTGACCTGTCACGATCCTTGACCCATCTCCACACCACTGGCAGATTCTACATTATTCACAAATTATCTAAATGACATTTACATAACTGCTTTGTTGGTGGAAACAGAAAGCGGTTTTATTTAGCATTATTTGCAGTCTAATTCACCAATTATTCAATTAGGGTAATTTTGCCGGAGGAACAAATTTCCTAACTATATAATGGACAGTAGGTTTTCCACATCCAAGTGTTCAGACAGAAACAAACGAGGGAGTTTTACCAAGAAAGTTCACGTCCTTAAAATTACACCTGAGGGACAACGTTTGTCACAAAGTTCGTCATCACAATGTCTGTTTGTACACAACACTGAATGACCGACTGCGTCACAATCTTGAGTGAACAGTCAGTTTCTGTTTTGGGGAACATTAAAAAGTGCCTAATTATTAGTACTGCTAATTATGTCATAAAATATGCGCAGCACACTGTGTAATTTCACCTAGAAAAATTATTATATATGCATAAATTAACAAACAACAATAAAATCATACAATAACATTCAGTTAAAATATTTAAATGAGGCATATTTCTTATAACACTAATAAAAAGATTGAAGGTAAAATATTAGCATGTGATATTATTTTCCCAGTTTATTTATGCTTATGATTGAAGCTTATTTAGCATAGATAAATACGGGAAAAAATGTAATAAAATCACGAACCACAAGATATGTAAAACTGCTATGTAAAACTTAAAAAAAAAGTCTCATAACTAAAAATCAGTTCTACGGATAAACTTCTGTGGATATATACTACGAAGAATCCAGCGAAGAATGGTTCCAGAAAGTAGGTAAGACAAAAAATAAATAAATACTGTACTTTAAATACAGTAACACCGCATAACTGTCCTACAGTAAAATACAGTTCATATTACAGTTAAATACTGTACAACTGACACAAATTATATGCATTACACAACTACATTTTCAAGGTTTTTCTTCTCAGTCTTTTGCTCACTTATTTGCTCACTTATTATACAAAATGTATAGTCTGATAACACAAAATAATAATAAAAAAAAAATTGTGGTGATTTCTTTTAAGGCTAGACATGTTGTTTTGGGGGTTTTTCACTAAAGAAAAAAAATCCTTTATTCAAGTTTTTGTATAAACCTCATATTATTTATAGCAGTGATTCTCAACCACGTTCCGGGGGGACAACTGGCTCTGCACAATTTCCTGTCTCCTTAACCAAACACACCTGATTCAGATCATCTGCTCATTAGCAGAGACTAAAAAAACTGTAATGGTGCGACACACAAAGGAGACATCCAAAACATGCAGTGCTGGTGGTCCTCCAGGAATGTGGTTGAGAAACGCTGATTTATAGAAATGTTTTTTATACATAAATGTAAATACGCTAAATGTAAACCAAATTTTGTATTTTTTTAAACGAGAATCGGAACTGTACTTAAAAATACCATTTCAGAGTCTCATAACAAGAAAGTAGTTAAAACTTCGAAAAAATGCTTAATTTAATATTCTGCATTATTTGTTTATATTTTTTTCATGTGTCCTTTTCTTTTTTTTACATAATGTTTTTTTTAAACTTCGAATCCAAAAAAAGTTGGAACAGTATAGAAAATACAAATAAATATAGTGCCAAAAGGAAGCCCTATGTTAACAGTGTCTAGAAGCGCAGTCGACTTCTCTGGGCAGTCTGTGCTCTGAGACATCTGGGATAGACCATCACACAGTGGAAACGTGTACTGTGGTCAGATGAATCAGTATTTCAGGTATTTTTTGGAAGGAATGGACGGCGTGTGCTCCGAACCAAAGAATAAAAGGGTCATCCAGGCTGTTTCAAGCAAAAAGTCTAAAAGCCAGGGTCTGTCATGGTATGGGGTTGTGTCAGTGCCCTTGGCAAAGGTAACTTGCACTTCTGTGATGGTACCATTAATGCTGAAAAATACATATAAATTTTGGAGCACAATATGCTGCCTTCTTTCCCAGGGACACCCATTTATATTTTAACAAAACTATGCAAAACCACATTCGTCACACATCACAAAGTCCTGGCTACAGAGGAAGCGGACACAGGTACTTGACTGGCCTGCCTGCAGTCCCGACCTGTCTCCAATAGAGAATGTGTGGCGCATTTCGAATCACAAAATGCTACAATGAAAACTCAATACTTTTTTGCAGGAAAAATGGGACAAAATTACACCTGAAACACTTCATCACTTGGTGTCTTTAGTCCCTAAACATCTTTTAAGTGTCGTGAAAAGGAATGGCAACATTATGAAGTGCTAAATGCTTTACTCTTCCAACTTGTTTTGAAATATGTTGCAAGAATTATAATTAAAATACATGATTATTTAAAAAAACTATAAAAATGATGAGGAACATAGGAGTGTATTGTCTGCAATGAAACACAAGTCAAAATAAATGTAGAAATCACTACATTCTTTTTTTATTTGCGTTTTCTATACTGTCCTAACTTTTTATGATCTGGGGTTTTATGATCTATGATTCTTTCCTTCTACTACACCATTGTTGTACTTTAAAATGGTCATATCTCCCTTGTTGCAAAAAGAGTCATTTCATTTGTACTAATACATTTATCTGTCGTATTTATGTTGTAATTCCCTGTTGTTATTGCAATAAAACAACTTTTTCAAGATTTATTCTTCCTAACTTTAGACTGAATGGATGTTGATTCTTGAATTACTGGTCAAACACGTGTCATGAGTGTAGTTTTGTTTACTAAAGAGTGTTTTTTTAGCACGGCGTTGCATCAGAAAGGAAAGCTCTGATTACTCATCAGGAAAACACACTGGATGTGGGAGAGCGGCTGAGTAACTCCCTGCGTTGTTTGTGGTAGATTATACTGACCTCTGAGACACAAGAGCGGCTCTTTTATGTGACGGAAACAGCAGAGGAATCACCAGTGGGAGGAACTTTGTTTTGTGTGGCCTTTTCATCGCTTCACACGAAGGCGATCTGTTGACCCTGTTGCTCAGTAGAGCAGAACTGAAGAATCGCCCACTTACTCAGCAGATTCAGCGAGTTCATTTTCTGCACTGGGATTTCTGTAAAGAATTAAAGTACACATGAAATCAAAACTAACCATATTGATCTTGTTAGCTCACTTTGCTAGTTTTGTGGTGAACAATTCATCTGTGCATGTTGTTCAGAAAAAACATATGGTTTGCTATTGTAATCTTTAATTGAAATCTGAAAATGCACTTTCTGTTTGTTTTCAGTTAAATTCTCAGATTAGGTCTGAGATATTGGGCGTGGCTAACATACTTAACCACGCCTCTCCAACAGAAATGGTGAGGGGGAGGAGTCTGTTAGGTTGTAATAACTCTCCCCAAACACTTTTCCCCATCTTTCTAAATAAAACGACTACTTTACTACATCCAATCAGCTCGCAGTAGAAAAAAAACAAGCCACGCCCACTGTTTACTCATTTAATATTCCGTTTTTCTATAAACTGCGCCACAATGAGAAAAAAACAGTGGTTGCATCCTTTGGTTCATGCTGACTTTAATTACTCATCCTCACGTCCTTCTGCTGAGCTACAGTAGCTACACAAGGACAAACTAAAAAAAATGCCTGCAAAGTTTTAACCGCCAGGGGCACCAAATCATCACTCAATCATGTACTTCTAATTTCATGAGATTCTTCCCAATAAATACAGCTATTGCTGTTAATCTATACTATTACACACGCAAACGTTGTATTGACCGCAGGGGCACCACAGGCCAGGGGTGGGGGGTTAGAGGTGGTTTAATTGGGCCCCCTAATGGTAACTCTGGGGGCCTCAAGCAAGCAGCAACCTTCCGCTCTCCCTCGTGAAGCCAATATGGAAGTAACTAAAACTACAATTCATCGACTCGCCTTTGGGAGCTGGCTCCAGGAAGTCCAGACGTTCACTGAGTGCTTTGCTAAATTGGCCAATTTTACAGCCTGGTACAAAAGATGGTTTTGGTGCATATAGCTAATATCACCCTTCATGACAACTGTGAGGGGGTGAATTTTTTTACAACTCATCCGTTTAGTTTATATTAAGTTATATTAAGTCTGCATAATTAAGGGCGTGGCCACTTGAGTGACATCTAGGTCTCACTGGTCGCCGTCACGTCACCTCAGCTGATTACGGCTGATTAGCTGCTGAACCCATTCAAGTGGCCTCTATTTCCCAGGTGAGTGAATATATATATATATATATATATATATATATATATATATATATATATATATATATATATACTTATATGCCATCTCTATAAATGTATTTGTTTTGTTTAGGATAATTTATCATTTATAATTCTCTTTAGAGCTGTAAAGCACTACAGAATCTAACAGATTGATTAGCTGTAGGCTCTAGAATAGTCATCTGAAACGTTTTCATACAGTGTTATGCCTGAATTTCATAAATAACCTTGTATTTATTAACACAGATTATATTTGAATTGTTTGAAAGTAATTTGCGTTTTCCTCCAGTAGAAAAACATTATAAGAACAATGCTTAGTGGCTTAGCGTATTACAACAGTGTTTTTAAAAGACTAAACACTTTATTGATATAGTATACAACCAAGTATTAAGCGTTTCTCCCAAAGAAAAGGCAGTCTAAGCACAATGCTAGCAGGCATCTGTAGCTTCACTGACACTCCGCCTCTTTTCCCTTATTTGGTCACCCGGTCAGTGCAATGACATGCGAACAAAATGGCGACTATTGGCCACGCCTACTTCTAGCTTAATTTGCACTCTTCAGAAACCTATGGGGGACGTCACGGATACTACGTCTATATCTTTTACAGTCTATGGCCCCAAGACAGTGAGGGCCCTTAGAATTCATCTGTAATCATACGAAGCTCCAAGAACACCTTTGTGCACAAAAAAACTGTGAATACTGATTTGTCTTAACTAAGCTGGAGTAAAATAAATGAATGAATGCTAAGAACTTAATTTAGAAAGCTTTAAAGACAATATTTTGATGTTTTTTCTGAACCCTCTGATTAAAATATTTCAAATAGTTGTATCTCTGCCAAATATTCTCCTATCTAGCAAACCAAAAGCTTATCTATTGAGCTTTCAGATGATGTATAAGTTTCAATTTCCAAAAATGGACGCTTATGACAGGTTTTGTGAATGATCCAGACTTACATGTTATTTTCATTACTAAAGAATGTGAATAAATGAACTTACTTTTGTGTTAACTTCATGACTATACAACATCAAAAGGTACTGGTGCAATTCAAAAGCATAAATGAATGGAAAACCCGCTTGAATCACTGTTAGTTTGTCAGAAATAGGGGTTCATTGTTAGTTCAAGTTTGCCTAATGATAAAACACTAAGACTTACAGTAAAGACTTCGAGGAAAATCTGCGCTTCAAATAAATCTGGACTGATTCACGCTGTGTGGATTGGGATCAGACGTCCAGACATTACAGTCTCCAGACGGTTTGATTGTACAGTGGTGATTTTTAATGTACTGTAGTACTGTAAATGTTGGGTTAGTGGTGATTCCCTCAGACAGTTTGATGTCATAGCGCTGCGTCATCTCTGCTAAAATGCTAACGTACGTCAGGCGATATTTAAAGCAACATTAAGACGGTAACCAGACCGGATCACTGGAGGGTTTTACTATGTGCTCTTCTTGTGAATAATTTCTCAAATACAATGCTCTATTGTGCTTTTGCTTTGTGAAAAGAATGTGTGTGTGTGCGTGTGTGTGTATGTCAGCTGTAGCCAAACGTGTGGGGTGGTTTTATATGTCCTTCATGAGAACTAGCAGAAGTTTTAACTGTTTCAGGGTTTGTTTGTTTTTTTGCATGTGTGTGTGGAGGCCAGGTTCAATGGAGCCAGATCAGTCTCAAAAATAATACATTTACAAAATACAATCCATACATGCACAATTAACGTTTCCAAAATACAATTTGTGAAGTCGCAAGTAAAAATGATAAATATTTTTTCGCCAAATGAATTGGATTTGTGTGTTTATGAACCATATTTTGAATTTACGAATTGGATTTGCATGTTTTTGAATCGTGTATTGAATTAATGAATTGGATGTTTTGAATTTACGAACTGGATTTGTGTATTTTTGAATCGTGTTTTGAATTTATGAATTCAATTTGTGTATTTTTGAATCGTGTTTTTAATTTACGAACTGGATTTGTGTATTTTTGAATCGTGTTTTGAATTTATGAATTCAATTTGTGTATTTTTGAATCGTGTTTAGAATTTATGAATTCAATTTGTGTGTTTTTGAATCGTGTTTTGAATTTATGAACTGGATTTGTGTATTTTTGAATCGTGTTTTGAATTTATGAATTCAATTTGTGTATTTTTGAATAGTGTTTTGAATTTACGAACTGGATTTTTGTATTTTTTTAACAGTGTTTTGAATTTACGAACTGGATTTGTGTATTTTTGAATCGTGTTTTGAATTTACGAATTGGATTTGTGTATTTTTGAATCGTGTTTTGAATTTACGAATTGGATTTGTGTATTTTTGAATCGTGTTTTGAATTTACGAATTGGATTTGTGTATTTTTGAATCGTGTTTTGAATTTACGAACTGGATTTGTGTATTTTTTAACAGTGTTTTGAATTTACGAACTGGATTTGTGTATTTTTTAACAGTGTTTTGAATTTATGAATTGGATTTGTGTATTTTTGAATCGTGTTTTGAATTTACGAATTGGATTTGTGTATTTTTGAATCGTGTTTTGAATTTACGAATTGGATTTGTGTATTTTTGAACCGTGTATTGATTTCATGAAATGGATTTGTGTATTTTTGAATCGTGTTTTGAATTTACGAATCGTGTTTTAAATTTACGAATTGGATTTGTGTATTTTTGAATCGTGTTTTTAATTTACGAATTGGATTTGTGTATTTTTGAATCGTGTTTTTAATTTACGAATTGGATTTGTGTATTTTTGAATCGTGTTTTGAATTTATAAATTGGATTTGTGTATTTTTGAATCGTGTTTTGAATTCATGAATTGGATTCTTGTATCTTTGAATCGTGTTTTGAATTTACGAATTGGATTTGTGTATTTTTGAATCGTGTTTTGAATTCATGAATTGGATTTGTGTATTTATAAATCGTGTTTTGAATTTATGAATTGGATTTGTGTATTTTTGAATCGTGTTTTGAATTTACGAATTGGATTTGTGTATTTTTGAATCGTGTTTTGAATTTACGAATTGGATTTGTGTATTTATAAATCGTGTTTTGAATTTACGAATTGGATTTGTGTATTTTTGAATCGTGTTTTGAATTCATGAATTGGATTCTTGTATCTTTGAATCGTGTTTTGAATTTACGAATTGGATTTGTGTATTTTTGAATCGTGTATTGATTTCATGAATTGGATTTGTGTATTTTTGAATCGTGTTTTGAATTTACGAATTGGATTTGTGTATTTTTGAATCGTGTTTTGAATTCATGAATTGGATTCTTGTATCTTTGAATCGTGTTTTGAATTTACGAATTGGATTTGTGTATTTTTGAATCGTGTATTGATTTCATGAATTGGATTTGTGTATTTTTGAATCGTGTATTGATTTCATGAATTGGATTTGTGTATTTATAAATCGTGTTTTGAATTTACGAGTTGGATTTGTGTATTTTTGAATCGTGTTTTGAATTTACGAATTGGACTTGTGTATTTTTGAATCGTGTATTGTATTTACGAACTGAATTTGTGTATTTTTGAACTGTGTTTTGAATTTACAAATTGGATTTGTTTATTTATGAACCAAGTTTTGAACTTATGAATTGGATTTGTGTAATTTTGAACCGTGTTTTGAACTTACAAACTGGGTTTGTGTATTTATGAACCAAGTTTTGAACTTATGAATTGGATTTGTGTAATTTTGAATTGTTGAACAGGAAGTGCATTTTTTTTCTCTATTGACATGCATAGATGAATTGTTCACCACAAAACTAGCAAAGTGAGCTAACAATATGGTTAGTTTTGACTTCATGTGTTCTTTAATAAAATTTTCATTTTGGGTGAACTAAAAAGACTTTAATCTTGCATGGCCTGACAGCGAGTAACTTAACAGCAAATTTTCATTTCTGATTAATTATATACCCTTAAAATAGTGGAAATAATATAACTATGCTTACAAATGAAACCTTATCGAGTCTTTGTGCTTTTACATTTATCAATAACTTTTATTTTAAGACCCTTTTCCCCTGCAACATTACATTTTAACCACTTAAACAGAACTAAACGAACAGTAAAGTGCTAATTTTAGTTAACTGTCCATTTTCATCAAGT
This sequence comes from Danio aesculapii, assembly GCF_903798145.1. Lineage (NCBI taxonomy): Eukaryota > Metazoa > Chordata > Actinopteri > Cypriniformes > Danionidae > Danio > Danio aesculapii. The sequence continues at coordinate 10,268,110 of NC_079439.1, forward strand.
CTAATGCATTTTAGCATCAAACATCGCTACTTGATGCACCGTGTGGTAGTTTTACTGTACAAAACATGTTTAAAAATATAATAAACCCAAATAAAACAGTAATATCCTGATCTAGCAATTCAACAACAACAAAAAATGTCTTTGTGCTCATGCAGGATGTTATTTATAGTCTTTTGTAGCTTACATAGCACGAATATGTATTTACTTTAAATAAAAAAATCTGGGAAAAATTCCAGCTTTCAGTGCAAGGTATTGCAAAGTACTTCCTTCTACTTTCCCCCATCGGTCACTTCCTCTAGAAGTCACAAGGTTGCACAGAAATTAATTTCCCCATTTCTGAGATTTCTCCAGTTTCGTGTGGCACTCACGGGCTTTTGTTTGCTTTTGTCGTCCATACAAGGCGAGGAGAGTTGATGGAGGGTATACTTTTTTCTTTTTTCTTTGAAGGAGGGCAAGCGCTGGTACTTTTCCATTGCGTAGGCAGCACGTTTTACAGATCTTCAGGCCGTTTTCACGATTAAGAGTAATGAAAGAGCGTCACCTGGTGGACGATCAGCGACAGATCGTGTTTTTATTCCATCAACACGAGTGCATTCTTCATTAATTATTTTTCCTTCGTCTTAGTCGCTGATTTATCAGGTGTCGCCACAGCGGAATGAACCGCCTACTTATCCAGCATATGTTTTACCCAGCAGATGCCGCAAACAAGTGAATAAAGTTAAAGGTAAAATTATTAGCCCTCCTGCAACTATATTCTATTTCAAATATTTTTTTAAAGCAGTTTTAGACATTCATTCATTCATTTTATTCGGCTTAGTCCCTTTATTAATCAGGGGTCACCACAGCGGAATGAACCACCAACTTATCCAGCATATGTTTTACGCAGCGGATGCCCTCCCAGCTGCAACCCATCACTGGGAATCATCCATACACATACATACACTACAGACAATTTAGCTTACCCAATTCACCAGCCATGTTTTTGGACTTGTGGGGGAAACCAAGGAAACCCACGCGAACACGGGAGAACATGCAAAAAAATTCACACAGAAATGCCAATTGACTCAACCGAGGCTCGAACCAGCGACCTTCTTGCTGTGAAGCGATTTTGCAGTACTGCGCCGCCAAGCTGCCCCCGTTTTAGACATAATAGATTTAATTAATAATTTCTAATAACTATATTATGATGTCTTTGCCATTAGAACAGTACAAACTTTAATACTTTATGTAGGCCTACCGCCATTAGGACAGTTCATACAGATTCAGGCTTTAGTTACTTTTAAAGATATTAATATTCAGCTTAGAATGCAATTTAAAGCTTAATTAGGCTAATGATGCAAAACATTGGCAACAGTGCTTTGTTCTGTAGCCATTCAATGCTATAAAACCTAACACCATAAAATCTAATTGTGAAAATCACTAAATGAAATAAATAAGTTTAACCTTAACATGTTTTAAAAGTTACTTTGACTTAACAAAAAAGAGTTATGGTAACTCATAAACTGATTATATTAAGCAGAATTCAACTGAATGAGTTATGAATTAATTAATTCTGGGTTTATTGTGTGTGTGTGTGTGGGTGTGTGTGTGTGTGTGTGTGTGCGCATGTGTGTGTGCGCATGTGTGTGTGTGTGTGTGTGTGTGTGTGTGTGTGTGTGTGTGTGTGTGTGTGTGTTAATTGCAATGCCAGAAGCAATACCAAACCATTTGAGTAGCTATATAGTTGTTTGATCTTAATACGTTTTATTAACTGAACTTAAAATGTTTAATTCACTACTCAAAATATTTGATGATGTAAGTTTACAGTACTCAAACCATCACTTTCACAACATTTCATCACGAAATGTTGGAGAAACCATTTCAATTTCACAGGAAGGATAACTATTTAATCTTCAACTGTATGTGCCAGGGGTCACCAAACTTGTTCCTGGAGGGCCGGTGTCCTGCAGATTTTAGCTCCAACCCTAATCAAACACACCTGAACAAGCTAATCAAGGTCTTACTAGGTGTACTTGAAACAATCAAGCAGGTGTGTTGAGGCAAGTTGGAGCTAAACCCTGCAGGGACACCAGCCCCCCAGGACTGTGATTGGTGACCCCTGGTATGTGCAATCTCAATTCAACAGTAATAGCATTAAACACAGAAATGATTCATCAACATTGTGGAGATGTATACATATAGGCAATACATAATAAAATGTTAAAAATGTACACTTTTTTTGCCTTATCCATCTGATTCTTATTTTTAAAATGTAATTGTATCTGCAATTGAATGTTGTTACCAATACTTTGGAATTATAAAGTGTTTTACCATCCTGAAATAACGACAAAAGCAACTGATCCACCAAAGAATTTGTAATTGTTTCAATGGCTATAATGGAAATTATATTAGCTTTAATGGAAACTGTATTGATCCTTTGGGTCTCTACTGAAATTTTTGCCTTCTATTGGTGACGTGTTAAAAAAATAACATATCCAAGTGGAATGTGTCGCAAAGCACACTGGAAAACATTAAAAAGTGCTGTCTTTGATGGTTAAAATTTAATGGTAATTATTTTTTGTAGTGGAAACTATTGTAACTTCTGCTATGGTTTCTATTGTTCTTGTTTTTTGTTATTATAGCAGGGACTGTTTGGATGAATATTACTTAATACATAGTATTAAAATAAAAAACTAACATTGTTGAGCCAAGAAAGCATGAACATATATGCATGTAAAGATCAATACATTTTTACCATGGAAATATAGCCACTAAAAAGTCATCATGTGAAATAATAGTTCATATAGGATACACAAAATCTTATCAAGATTATTTGCAGCAATTATCATGTTATCGCTTCAGTGCATTTGTATATATATATATACACACACACACGCACGCACGCACGCACACACACACACACACACACACACACACACACACACACACACACACACACACACACACACACACACACACACACACAGTTGAAGTCAAAATAATTAGCCCCCCTTTTATTTATTTATTTATTTTTAAATATTTCCCAAATTATGTTTAACAGAGCAAGGACATTTTCACAGTTTGTCTGATAATATTTTGTCTCCTGGAGAAAGTCTTATTTGTTTTATTTTAGCTAGAATAAAAGCAGTTTTTAATTTTTTTAAATACATTTTAAGGTCAAAATTATTAGCCTCGTTTAGCTATATATTTTTGATAGTCTACAGAACAAACCACCATTATACAATAACTTGCCTAATTACCCTAACCTCCATAGTTAACCTAATTAACCTAGTTAAACCATTAAATGTCACTTTAAGCTGTATAGAATGTGTTGAAAAAATCTGCTCTCTGTTAAACAGAACAGAAATTGGGGGAAAAAATAAACAGGGGTGCAAATAATCAACTGCATATATATATATATATATATATATATATATATATATATATATATATATATATATATATATATATATATATATATATATATATATATATATATATATATATATTACAGATTTTAAAATATAATTATGACTACAGCATTATAAAAAAAAACAAAAAAGTACCACACTGCTTCTTGGAAGTCTCATGTAAATTCTATAGTTAATTTACATAACAGCAATAAACTTAACAGAGCTTTTTTTGTAGTTTTGTGTACAGACTACAATGCTATTCAAACAACCTCTATTTCGTGGATCCATGATAACAAGTAAACATGCTGTTTTCTTCATGTCAGGCCACTTGGCAATATTTTTGAAATCACATATACACACCTGTACACATACATTACAGTACAGTACAGTTGTCATTGTTTTGGTATCCAATTATTCACTCTTGCCTAAAGACTGAACAAGTAATACACAAGTGAAGTCTTGTTTTCATAAAATGTGACCCTGGATCATAAAACCTGTCATATAGGTAGTTTTCTAGAAATATATTTATATATTCACTGTAAAAAACGCAGGGTTCCACACAATTCATTTATGTTGTCCCAACACAAATTGATTAAGTTAACCTAACACTTTTAACGAATTTATGTGGATTGAACATAAAAAATTAAGTTGTCCCAATGAAATGTAAAAAAATTGTGTTGTTTCAAATTATTTTATTAGAGTAGTTTAATTGAGCAAAAAATATTTTAATATTTTAATATTATGTATATATATATATATATATATATATATATATATATATATATATATATATATATATATATATATATATATATATATATATATATGTATCATCTTAACGACAAATAAAAAAGATTTCCATTGAAATATGTTGTGTTAGGATAGGACAATATTTGGCCAAAATACATCTTGAATATCTAGAATCTAAGGGTTCATAAAAAATAATAATATATAAATAAATAAATCATCCTTAAATTTGTCCAAATTAAGTTAACAATGTATATTACTAATCAAAAATTGTGTTTTGATACATTTACTGAATTGATATATTTATAAACATCATGTTTACCTAATACTGGAATGAGTTTTGGCATGCATAAAAAGAGGATTTTGACTCACAAAATATGTTTTTGGTTTTGTGGTCCATGGTCACATTCATTCATTCATTCATTTTCTTATCAGCCTAGTCCCTTTATTAATCAGGGGTCACCACAGTGGAATGAACCGCCAACTTATCCAGCATATGTTTTATGCAGATGTTCTTCCAACCGCAACCCAGTACTGGGAAACATCCATACACTCTCATTCACACTCATACACTACGGACAATTTAGCTTACCCAATTCACCTATAGCACATGTCTTTAGACTGTGGGGGAAACCGGAGCACCCGGAGGAAACCCACGCTAACATGGGGAGAACATGCAAACTCCACACAGAAATGCCAACTGGTCACATATTATGTGTTTGTAATTTTTACACAGATGATTATATTATCATTTTCTTTAAAAAAAGTGCTTTGAAACCTGATTTCGAACATTTTTAGGCCCCCAAAATGCAGTTGTCATATAAATGAAAACTGATAAAAGGTTTTCAGCTGAAAATGGTGTCATGTAAATACTCCCTCAGCATAATTTATTTCAAAGAATGCAATATCAATATATTTTACAGTAATATCAATTTACTTTACAGTAAGGTTAGCACAGTATTGTCCATAATTCCCAAAACAAGGTTCAGTAGTGTTCAGTCATATAGCCTGAATTCAGTCACAGTACTTTTTACCATGTCATAACCTCTATCGTTCCCCTCCATGAGACATAACAGTCGACTTCCATGAGGACAGGGACATTTTTCATTTGCATAAGATGGAAACATTCAGAACAGCACGTCGTCATGTTGCTTGTTTGTTTTTGTTGTTCATTCTGCCATACGGACAGTGTGATAATCTAATCTGACGCTTATTCACTATTACAGTATCACAGCTCAAAACTTTGGCCCCTAATGAAAAAATATTTGATGTTGGGCCTCTTGCTAGCACTGTTAAGTTCATCACACACTGAAATTTGTCTGAAATATCATTCTACGTCACATTCTGCCAATCACATATACAAATGGCAGATTTTTACTTTTGTTAGTCATAAAAAAATAAGAGGGGTTGGGTTTAGGCATAGGTTGGTGTAGGGGGATAAAAAATAGTTTGTACAATATAAAAACAATGGAAAGCTATGCAATGTCCCCACAGTTCAGAAAAACTAAACTGTGTGTGTGTGTCCATAGCTCTGACGTGCTGTTCGTCTCTAGGATTCGTTTATGGAATTTTTGTGTTTTGTGGCTTCAGTATCCCAAGCAAAGTATCAAAATGTCACTGATTTCCTGAAATGAACTTTGCATTTCGGGATAATCCCGCACGGCTCAATATTTCCTCTTTATTTTTTCTTGTTTGAAAAGAGAGGAGAACAAACATCACTGCTTTGACTGTCAAATATTTTATGATTATTATTGTTTTTTTTATCAACAGAATAATTAATACACGGTATTAATTAAACCATAGGATATGAATATGAAAAAAAAAATGCTTACAAAAATATCTGACTTCAGCATGCAAAGACCTTCAAAGGGACAGTTCACCCAAAACTGAAAATTCTGTCATCATTTACCCATCCTTTATTTATTCCAAACCTTGATGAGTTCATCTGTTAGATATTTTGAAGAATGTTGGAAACCTGTAACCACTGACTTCCATAGTATTTGTTTTTCCTTCTATGGAAAACTGTTCAAACTTTACAATAAGGTTTCATTAGTTAATGTGTTTATTAACATGAATTAAGCATGAACAATACCTGTTCAGCATTTATAAATCATACTTCAACATTTAAGGCGACGCGGTGGCGCAGTAGGTAGTGCTGTTGCCTCACAGCAAGAAGGTCACTGTTTCGAGCCTCGGCTGGGTCAGTTGGCGTTTCTGTGTGGAGTTTGCATGTTCTCCCTATGTTCGCGTGGCTTTCCTCCGGGTGCTCCGGTTTCCCCCACAGCCCAAAGACATGTGGTACAGGTGAATTGAGTAGGCTAAAATTGTCCGTAGTGTATGTGTGTGTGAAAGAGTGTGTATGTTTCTCAGAGATGGGTTGCAGCTGGAAGAGCATCTGCTGCGTAAAACATATGCTGGATAAGTTGGCGGTTCATTCCGCTGTGGCGAACCCGGAATAATAAAGGGACTAAGCCGAAAAGAAAATGAATAAATGAATGAATGAGTTCAACATTTACTAATGACTTATTAAAATCCAAATTCATGCTTGTTAACATTAGATAATGCACCGTGAGTTAACAACGAACAACTTTAGTTCCATTAATGTTAACAAACATGAACGAACGCAGTAATAAATGTATTGTTCATTGTTCGTTCTTGTTAGTAAATACATTAATTAATACAACCTTATTAATTAGTTTGACCTGAAAGTCAGGTTTTCAGCATTCTTCAAAACATCTTCTTTCAAGAGTTCACACTTAATAAACTCAAGCTTATAAAGCTTGTTTGGCATGCTGTCCCGGGAGAGAGCCCTGAGCTCTTAAGATCCTCGAGCACGGGGCTCCCTCCCGTTTGCAAGGTGAGAGGGGAGTTTGAGCTCAGGTAAATCTCGAGAACTCCTCAGCTTTAGTAGCTTATGAACAGATAGTGTTTGCTCTTAAGAGATAACTATTTACTAGGAGCATGTCTATGGTGCTGATTTGGATTAGTCAATTAACTTAAGTTGCATGTTTTTGGAACCGGTGAACCCGGGGGAAACTCATGTGAGCACGGGGAGAATGTGTAAACTCTGCACAGAAACGTCAGCTGGTTTGGTAAGAACTAGAACCAGTGAACCTGTGAACTAGAACCTGTGCCACAGTGTTACCCATCTAGGAAAGGAGGAGGAGTAGGGATGGAAGGGGGATTCTTCAAAACGAAGATGGCTGTTATATGGAACTGAGGGTATTTATAGTGGCTTAGGAATCGTCTATTCGGGAAACATAGGTTACATTCATAACCGAGACGTTTCCCTTCATGGGAACTCAATGTGTCTAGTTAAAGACACGACTGGTCATCTACCAATCTCCCAATAGTGTCTTTATCTAGACACACGTCTCTGTTTCCTATTCGGGGAACAAGAGTTACATTCGTAACAGAGACATTTCCCTTCATGAAAACTCCATTGTGTGTCTAGATAAAGACACTGTTGGACATCTAGGAATTTCCCAATAGTGTCTTTATCTAGACACACGTCTCCATTCCTTTCTCGGGGAACGAAGGTTACGTTTGTAACAGAGACATTTCCCTTCATGTAAACTCCAACATGTGGCTGATATAGAAACTGTTGGGCGTCTAGCGATCTCCCAATAGTGTTTTTATCTAGACACACGTCTGCTTTCTCTTTTCGGGAAACGTAGGTTACGTTCATAACCCAGATGTTTCCCTTCATGGAAACTCTGACGCGTGTCTAGATTAAGACACAATTGGTCATCAAGAGATCTCCCAATAGTGTCTTTATCTAGACACACATCTCCGTCCCCTATTTGGGGAAGGAGGGTTACGTTCGTAACTGAGACGAACCCCTTATGCAAACTCCGACATGTGTATAGATCAGTGGTCGGGAACCTATGGCTCGCGAGCCACAGTTGGCTCTTTGACCAAAATACGTGGCTCTCCAGCTGTCTCCCTTAAATAATATTTTGCAGTTTAAAATAATGATAACTGCCATATAACTAGAAATCAGTTTCCTATTGAAAATACAGTTACAGTTCCCTCGTTATTGTAATCTTTGCAGGAAAAAGAATAAAAACGTTTTGAACAATGCGTGTGTTCAAACTTACGTTTCTATGGTAACCGCGCACACGTAAATTCAAACATTCATGAGTGGTGATGATGGCAAAAAGAAGGTGCTCTGCCATGTCTGATCTGCACAGAACGCATTTCCTCTTTTTAAAAAATTAATTGTTAAGAGACGTTTTGAAACCCACCATGCAGCTTTTGCGGCAAAGTACCAGCTGAGCGAAAGCCAAAAGAAGGCGTGTGAGGAGCTCCAGCATAAAGTGCAAACCGGACAAAAACAGCAGGGACAGGACGGGAGTCTGGACAGGGGCATCTGGGAGTTCGAGTGCTGCGAGCTTTGCTTGCCTTTTTGGAGATCGCAAGGCAAATGAAATCTTTCATAGATGGCGAATAAGTCCTGTGTTAAGTATGCAAACGAACTGTTTGCGGCAGGGCTTAATTTTTTTTATTGATCATTAACTGGTGTGTGTTGAATACCTGCATGTTTGTGTGTGTGTGCGTGTGTGTGTGTGTGTGAGAGAGAGAGAGAGAGAGAGAGAGATTGTGAATGAGTCAGAGTGAAAAACAGCGACCAAAGCTGTGTTGAGTGTGTGTGCGCACACACATAAAGGTAGTCACTTTTGACCAATCAGCTTTCTTACATTTACAAACACTCTCATTGGTTGGTGATTATTGTTTCGCGTGCAGTGAGCAGCGAAAATATAGGCATAGTGGCCAACCTAAATAATAACAGTTTTGAACAGAGGCAGTCGAGCATATATATATTTTTAAACACGAGTAAATCTGATAATGAGCCTGATCAAGAGAAGATGAAACTGCGCGAATAGATCAGGAGACAGAAGCAAAACGATCTCAAGTCAGCCAGAAAACAATGACTGAAGAGGTATCTGTGGGCTCATCTTGACGTTTAGACAGAGTGAGTCATTTTCGCTTGGCACATAACAATGAAGTGAACTGAATGTCAATGGTGTTAGTAAACTGAATAGTGATGTTTCATGCTTTTTTCACTATAACGCTGAGTAACATCATGTTCCCCATCTGCTACCCATCAGATTATGCTACTATAGGCCTATATATATATATATATATATATATATATATATATATATATATATATATATATATATATATATAAATAATGTCACGTGGCTCTATAAAAAAGAGCATTTGCCAGCAAAATCAGAAATGGCTCTTTGCTGAAAAGAGGTTCCCGACCCCTGGTCTAGATAAAGACATTTAGGTAAAGGAATTTCCCAATAGTGTCTTTATCTAGACACACGTCTCCAATCCCTACTCGGGGAACATGGGTTACATTCATAACCGTGACGTTCTGTAGCTGCTGGTATATATTGTGCAGCCCTGGTAAATAGTGAGTACATTATCATTTTTGGGTGAACTATGTACTTTTATTCTTTTAATACTAATAAAGCAGATCTCTGGGGTACCCTCAAAGCATGTGGACCCCTTTTAGTGCTTCTGCTGCAGTATTATAATAGTAATAGTGAGAACGACCGCTATTATGGCCACTGTGCTCATTAGAAAAGCCTTGCAGAGCGGTGTCCGCAGGATGGTCATCAGTAAAGACCTCTCTCTGCCCTCTCCTGAGGATCCCTGCATACCAGCCGGCATGCCCACATCCAAACTTTGACTGACAGTGTGTGTGTGTATCGGGGCAGAACTGGGCACCCGCTTAACCTGCAGTTTTCCCTTGTTTCTGTTAAAACGGATGCTGTAGACGTGCTGCATTGCAGATGGGAGATAAGACAGTACCGTCGAGTCAGTGGCCAATTTTGGGAGTCCCAAATCTGGTAGAGGGGTGTATGAACGGCAGAGCGGGCACTGGATGGTGTCAGGTTGGTTGGATTTGATGTTCATCCGGGCGAGACACTCCAGGCAGAAGGTGTGCTTGCATTGTAGGACCTTCGGGGTGTTAAAGACGTTGTTGAACTGGCAGAAGCAGATGGCGCACTCCAGATCAGGTAGCTCGGAGTTGCCTGCCTCCGGTTTGTAGGGGTCACGGAGGGCGTTCGGGTCTGACTCCATGACAGAGTGTGCAGGGGACAGAGAGAGGCGTCAGCGGGCATCTTCAAGGTCCATGCTCATCCAACGAAACTAGGGGATGTAGGAGAAGAGATTAGATTATTTTACCACACATGGATAATACTTTATAACTCTAAAAATGCTGGGTTATTTCAACCCATTTATTGATTAATGTTTGTTTGGCTTAGTCCCTGATTTATCAGGTGTCGCCACAGTGGAATGAACCACCAACTACTCTGGAATATGTTTTACACAGCAGATGACCTTCCAGCCGCAACTTCGGAGGAAATATTTCAACCCAAATTGGGTGAAATATGGACAAACCCAAACATTGGGTTAGATTTGGTCCTATTCACCTTCTATTCACATTCTTTCTACGAGTGGGCACAGCCATTTGAATCTTTTTGGCTTGAGACTTCAGGTTTCATTCACTTCCATTTATTTTTAGAGGTTAAAAACGGCTCATTATGCTGCCTGATGGTCCAGTCTGATCTTTTTTAAATTAAATTATTCTGCTTTGTCTGTACAGTCATGAACACACTTGTTTGTAGAGCAAGCAGTTTGACTGTTTTCTGCCGTTTATTATTCCTAGTAATTTCTCTCATAGGCAACTGAATCGGAAGTTCTAAAACGAGTGCACATCCACACTGAAGAATAAGGTCAATAAATTTAATTTAAAAAATGAACCCAATGGATGGTTAATTAAGTTGAAATTTTTTAGAGTGCATATATGTTTTAGAAATAAAATAAAACAAAATAAATGCATAAATTGCTGCTGTACTGCATGACATTTGTTCACTTTTTTGATAAAATCAAATGCATAGAAGTAAAAAATAATGCCCTTTGGAATGCCCTTCCAGCTGCAACCAAGTCCTGGGAAACACCCATACACTCTCGCTTTCTCTCTCTCACACACACACACACACACACACGCACACGCACACACACACACACACACACACACACATCCACTATGGCCAATTTAGTTCATTCAATTAACCTGTACCGCATGTCTTTGGACTGTGGGGGAAACCGAAGCACCCGGAGGAAACCCACGCCAACACAGAGAAAAAATGCAAACTCCACACAGAAACGCCAACTGGCTCAGCCGGAACTCGAACCAGCGACCTTCTTGCTGTGAGGCGACAGTGTTAACCACAGAGCCACTGTGTCACCCAAATGGAAAACATTTCAAACATAAATAATTTTATAAATAATTATTTTTATTCCTTAAATGTTACTGTAAGTTGCTGTGAATAAAAGCATTTGCTAAACGTGCAAAAATACAATTAAATGAAACTAAATAGATAAACTGGGCATTTGACAAATTTCAATGTTCCTCTGTTTTAGCCACTTTGAAGAAAAGCATTTGTTAAAAAAACATTATAATAAGTAAAAACATTTAATGACTGATTTAGACAACTGATGTATGGATGTAAACATTAATTAATAAATAAAACAAATCCTTACTGCTTAAGTTGCTAAACTGTCACAGCTGAAGTCAAAATGATTCAACCTCCTCTGAATTTCTTTTCTTTTTCAAATATTTCCCAAATATTTGTTTTATTTCTGCAAGAATAAAAACAGTTTTAATTTTTTAACACCATTTTAGGGTCAAAATTATTAGCCTCCTTAAGCAATATTTTTTTCGAACAAACTATCGTTATACAATAACTTATCTAATTACTCTTACCTGCCTAATTAACCTAATTAACCTAGTTAAGCCTTTAAATTTTACTTTAAGCTGAATAATAGTATCTTGAAAAATATCTGGTAAAATATTATTCACTGTCATCATGGCAAAGGTAAAATAAATCAGTTATTAGAAATGAGTTATTAAAACTTTTATGTTTAGAAATGTGTTTAAAAAAAAATCTTCTCTCCGTTAAACAGAAATTGGGAAAAAAATATACAGGGGGCTAATAATTCTGACTTCAACTGTATCTTAGATACCGATGTGTGTAAAAAAATCTCTACAAACCAAAATGTGGGGTCTAGCACATCTGTATCAAAAACCTATGATGACTATACAGTACAAATGACCCAAAAACATTCACTCCCAGCACAATCAGACCGAACTCCCAAGTTTTCAGCAGTCTCTAATTCAACTTATTCAGAAGATTAGTGAGTTAGAGACTGCTGAAAACATGGAGTTTGATCCATTTCCAAACAAACTCTGGTGTGTTTAGTCAAATTGAAATTGAAAATTGAAAATTGAATGCAACACAGACTAAAATGATCTAAAAACACACACATATAGTTAAAGTGAGAATGATTAGCACTCCTGTGATTTGTCTTGTTTTTTAAAAAAACAATACCCAATACTTTTTCACAGAATTTCCCAATAATATATTTTTTTCTCCTGTAGAAAGTCTTATTTGTTTTATTTCGGCAAGAATAAAAGCAGTTTTTAATTTTTTAAACCATTTTAAGGTAAATATTTTTACCCCCTTAAGCAATATTTGTTTTCGATTGTCTTCAGAATAAACCATTGTTAGACAATGACTTGCCTAATTACCACAACTTACATAATTAACCTATTTAAGCCTTTAAATGTCACTTTAATCTTGAAAAACATCTAGTCAAATATTATTTACTGTCATCATGGCAAAGATGATATAAATCAGTTATTAGAAATGAGTTATTAAAACTAATATGTTTAGAAATGTGCTGAAATAAACTTCTTTCCATTATAAATATAGAGGGGGGCTAATAATTCTGACTTCAATTGTACACGTACAGACACAAAATGAGATGCTAACAAAAAAGTCATGTGACTGAGAAAGGAGTCGCTCAATGAACTGTCCTGGTCTCCTGTCTGTATGTTATTTCTCATTGGCTGAGAGGGAAGCATGACTGGTGAACAGTCGTGTTTGTTGTTCTGCCCACACACTCGGCAACAGATTTGCCTTGGAAATTCTTATACGTTTCCAGCAAAACTATGCAAAGCAGCAGAAGGGTGTCCCATTACTGCAGCCCATAATGCAGCCAGAAGAGATCCGGTTACTTCAATAGATGGCCATCAGATGACATTTAATTTCGCCTCAATCATTTGTATGTTTGTATACGTGTGTGTGTGTGTGTGTGTGTGTGTGGTAATGTTAGATGCATGAACTGATATGGGATGCAGCTGAGAGTTGAGAATGAGAAAAGTTGAGAAAGAAAAATCAAGCTGCAGAATGGCCCTGCCAATCACCTAACTTGAATCCAATAGAAAATACAAAATAAAGATCAGATTTGATAGACGAGACCCACAGAACCATCAAGATTTTTACACTCTGTTAAAGTCTGTGAAAAACTCACCCCTGAGCAATGCATGAGACTTCATTCTCCATATAAGAGGCGTCTTTAAGCTGCCATAACCAAAAACGCCTTTTATATAAAGTATTAAATACGTTTCAGTAGTTCAGTACTTTCTCCTGGTGTCATTTCATCTGACTCTTTAGGTACAAATCTTTACTTTTTGTATCCTGCTGCTGCCCCAGTGACAGCTCTAGTACCTTTATTTCTGCGAGTGTACTGTGAGCTGCTGTGAATAAAAGCATTTGCTAAATGTGCAAAAGTACAATCAAATTAAACTAAATAAATATACTGGGCATTTGACAAATTGCAATGTTCCTCTGTTTTAGTCTCTTTGAATAAAAGCATCTGCTAAAAAAATAATGTCTTAACATTTAATGACTGATTTAGACAACAGATGGACTGATGTAAAATAATAACCATAAAAATAAAATCTGATTTTGGACAACTGATGGTCTCTCACATGATGATAAAAAAGATAGCATTTAATACTTTAAAAGAGATCATTTGTGAACATAGACCACAAAACCAAGTCATGTGTGTCAATTTTATGAATAAATATGTTTTCTATTAATGTATAGTTTGCTATGATAGAGCACTGTTTGGTCAAAATTATTAGAAAATCTGTATTATAAGAGCTCCAAAAATATAATATTAATGATAACAATAATAATTCATTCATTCTTTTCCTTTTTGCCTTTATTGATCTTTATTAATTAATAAAGTCCCTTTATTAATCTGGGGTCGCCACAGCGGAATGAACCGCCGACTTATCCAGCTTATGTTTTACACAGCGGATGCCCTTACAGCTGCAACCCATCACTGGGAAACACCCATACACTCTTGCATTCACACACATACACTATGGACAATTATAGCTTACCCAACTCACCAATATAGGGCATGTCTTTGGACTCTGTGGGGAAAACCACGCAACACGGGGAGAACTTGCAAACTCCACACAGAAATGCCAACTGACCCAGCCGAGGTTCAAACCAGCAACCTTTTTGCTGTGAGACGACAGTGCTATTCACTGCACCACCGTGCCGCCCAATAATAATAATAATAATAATAATAAAATGAAAAAAAAAAAAACAGATTCATTGGATTTACAATTTTTTAGTGGTTACAAACTATTTATATGGGCTGAATTTAAGCAATCAATGAAGTTGAACATTACTAAATTTATATAAAAAATTTGTAAAAAATGTTTTCATGTTTAAATTTTTGCAACCAGTTACCTTAAAAAGTTGTAATGAATCCAATGAATAATTTTCAGTGCAGAATCTGATGACTTTTTTACTCTTATTGTGCAGAAACTTGTAAAAAGAAATCATCAGACATTCATTTTCCTTCCATACACATGCATTCACACATACACTACGCCCAATTTAGCTTATTCGATTCACCTACAGCACATGTCTTTGGACTGTGGGGGAAGCCGGAGCACCCGGAGGAAACCCACATCAACAGGGGAAGAACAAGCGACCTCCACACAGAAATGCCAACTGGTCCAGCCGGGACTCGAACAAGCGACCTTCTTGCTGTGAGGCGACAGTGCTAACAACTGAGCCACCATGTTGCCCCAGATTTTTGTGAATTTAGAAAGTTTAACAAATACAACTCTCTTATATAATACCTCATAGAAAAAAAAATCCTGAAAATATAACTTTACAGATTGGTTTGTACACAAATAAGCTAAACATTTAAATATATGTAATTTTATAACCCAATTATAATATAACTGAAATAAAACTCGTATTTACACATACAAGTAGATTAAATGTTTCAACAATCTAAGGTGCAGATTCCAGGTGATTCTGCCTATATGTTATTAATCAAAAATTAAAATATACAAAATCTCTTCATGGGGGGCATGGTGGCTCAGTGGGTAGCACTGTTGCCTCACAGCAAGAAGGTCGCTGGTTCGAGTCCTGGCTAGGCCAGTTGGCATTTCTTTGTGGCGTTTCCATGTTCTGTATAATTTAGGAGACTCACTCATATTATTTACATGCATACTTTACATTGTGTACATCAGGGGTGTCAAACTCAATTTAACTGCACTGTAAAAAGTGATTCCTTGACTTTAAAAAAGAGAGTAAACTTGTAGCTTTATAATTATTAATTAAACAATGCATATGCATAAAAGATAAGTCAATGGGTTTACTGGCCTTTTTAAGTAAAATCAATGGTCACACTTTATTTTGATGGTCTATTTGAGTATTAGTAGACTGTCTGCTTAATATCTGCTGATACTGCTCCTACAACAGACATTTAACTGACTATAAGAAACTTTGCAAGTACATGTCAATTTACACTAACCCCAACCCCAATCCTAATCCCAACCTAACAGTCTTCTTATAATCTAATGTGAACTAGTTGGCATGTAGATGCAATGTAACTTAATTCAACAAACTGACCATCAAAATAAAGTGTGACCAAATCAACTTGTTGTTTTTAAGGCAACGAGTTTACTCACATTTTAAAGTAAAGTAACTAATCACTTTTTACAGAGTGTGGGTCATTTCAGCATTATGGCTGTTATCAAAGTCACTCCTCCTTAAACTACTGTCAAACAATGGCCTCATTATTTCATTCGAACACATAAATATATATATTTGCATGAGTGTAAAAATATATGTTTTCTTTGGGTACGCTCTAGAATTACTCGCAGGATGCTTTCACTTCATGCAAATTTTCAGCTCGAGTTGAATATCTTGAACTTGTGCAAAAGATGTTATGGCAACAAATAGGGATGTTCCTATACCTTTTTCCCTTCCCGATACCTGAGCTCAGGGTATCAACCGATACAGAGTTGTGAACCTGTATGTATCTGTAGAAACAGTTGTGTCTACTATTAGCTCTAGCTTACAGGATTCATTTACACTGCGCTTTAGACTTAACCATTAATAAAACATGAACAAATACATACAGTGAACTAGAGTATTTTTACTATCTGACATTCAGCAGTAATATTATTTACTGTCGTTTACTGAAACAAGTTCAGCCACAAATCAAACACTACATAAAAATCTAATCAAGTTTTACAGTATAACTGCACAAAAATCAGTAGAAAAAATAAAGAAATATTAAAAATGAATATGAATAATATAGAAAAAACCCTATTTGAAGCGTAAAATTCAGATAATCTTTTTAATAAAATGTGTGTTACCCCCTTCTTATTCACTGCTGTAACAGTGGCTGTTGTGGCAACAAAGCATGACTTCCTGTGTTTGCATTCTGAGCAGTGAAGAACTGACTCAGAGTTTGCAGTGTTATGCAAAGCTAGTGTGCATACAGCAGGGAAAACAAGTATTGATTGCATGTTTTTTTTCCTGGGAATAATATTTCTATTATTGGCTGGACCATTCAGCTTGATTTTCTTTCTCTGAAAGCATTTGAGAGCTTCATTGGCTGTGTTTTGGATCACTGTCTTGCTGAAATGTCCACCCTGGTTTCATCTTCATGCCAAGATGCAGAAGCTGAAAAAATATAATAATCAAGTAAATAACAGGGTGAGAATGCGGTAAATTTGAAAGCATGGTAAAAATCAGGCGAGGCTTTTTCATTTTCTAGATTGCTTTTGAAAACTGTTGGTTGGGTTTACGGAAGTGGGTGATTGGGTCCATCGGTGCTTTTGAAAACACTATTGGTTGGGTTAGGAAAGGAGGTGGGTGGGGAGGAGCTCTTCTAAGAGGGATACAAAGTTAGCGTTAGCTCTACAATAAAAGATCTGGGTGTCATATTAGACAGCAATTTAACTTTTGAAAATCATATATCCCATGTCACACAAACTGCTTTCTTTCATCTGAGAAATATCGCTAAGTTACGAAGTATGCTATCCATCTCAGATGCAGAAAAGCTAGTCCATGCTTTTATGACTTCTAGGCTGGACTACTGTAATGCACTGTTTGCTGGCTGCCCAGCATCCTCT
Source organism: Danio aesculapii (assembly GCF_903798145.1). Taxonomy (NCBI): domain Eukaryota; kingdom Metazoa; phylum Chordata; class Actinopteri; order Cypriniformes; family Danionidae; genus Danio; species Danio aesculapii. Next base: position 10,285,582 of record NC_079439.1, read on the forward strand.
ATTAACAATCTTTAATTAGTACAAAATGCAGCTGCCAGAGTTCTTACCAGGTCTAGAAAATTTGATCACATCACCCCAGTTTTATCCTCCTTACACTGGCTGCCTGTTAAGTTTCGTATTGAATTTAAAATATTGCTTCTTACATATAAAGCTTTAAATAATCTAGCTCCTGTTTATCTAACCAATCTTCTGTCTCGCTACAATCCAACTCGCTCTTTAAGGTCTCAAAACTCAGGGCTTCTGGTAGTACCTAGAATAGCAAAGTCGAGTAAAGGAGGTCGAGCCTTCTCATTTATAGCTCCTAAACTCTGGAATAGCCTTCCTGATAACGTCCGAGGCTCAGACACACTCTCCCAATTCAAAACTAGATTAAAGACCTATCTGTTCAGTAAAGCATACACTTAGTGCACCACTTAGCGGGCTTCCACACAGGTTATGCATCTTGTTGATATACACTGTGAACATCAGCTACGCTAATTATCTTCTTTATTCTCCATTTCCACCTGAAGATACTCTTCCCGAGGCCCTCAGACTATGCAGAGTTACTGATTCGATCCAAGACCAACGATGAGATGATCCCAAGGTTTCCATATCCTGGACCAGGCTGTATCCTGAGCAACTACTGTGATGGTCATGGAAGAGTGGAGAACATGAGACTGATTCCTGTGACGCTCCAGAGACAGACGAGTCTTCGCTGAGGCCAGCTTCCAGCCTCCGCCACTGAGACTGCAGCTCTGCACAAGAGGTTTGGCCAGCGGAGAAATGAAAATGGTCGTGCCCAACTGAGCCTGGTTTCTCTCAAGTTTTTTTTTCTTCACTTCCGCCATTAGTGAAGTTTTTTTTCCCTCTCCGCTGTCGCCACTAGCTTGCATGGTTCAGGATCTATAGAGCTGCGCATCGTTGGATTTGCCCTTCAATATTTGGACTCTCAGTAGTGATTATTAAACCCCACTGAACTGAGCTCAACTGAACTGAACTTAAACACTACAAACTGAACTACACTGTTCCTATTTACTGTGACCTTTTATGTGAAGCTGCTTTGACACAATCTACATTGTATAAGCGCTATATAAATAAAGGTGAATTGAATTGAATTGAATCCTGCACTGTCAGTGATTGTAAACACTATAAACAGTGAAAATTATTTTGCGTTTACTATATCAGTTTTGGCGATGCAGTGGCGCAGTGGGAAGCACGTTCACCTCACATCAAGAAGGTCGCTGGTTCGAGTCTTGGCTTGGTCAGTTGGTGTTTTTTTGTGGAGTTTGCATGTTCTCCCCATGTTCACGTGGGTTTCCTCCGAGTGCTCCGGTGAATTGGGTAAGCTAAAGAATTTTTGCATAGTGTATGTGTGTGAATGAGTGTGTATGTTTCCCAGTGATGGGTTGCAGCTGGAAGGGCATCCGCTGCGTAAAACATGTGCTGGATAAGTTGGCGGTTCATTCCGATTAATTAAGGGACTAAGCCGAAAAGAAAATATATCAGCTTTCGCAATGATGAAACATCAGAAGAAAGAGCTGAACAACTCAAATCTCCAACATAAGCACAACATGAGCAGGACGCTGCAACTGGTTAGTTTGTGGTTCATTCTCAGATCTTATGGTTGTAATAATATTCTCGGTTACATTAAGGTTTCATTAGTTAATGTATTTAATAACACTAAGCATAAACAATATTTGTACAGCATTTAATAATCGTAGTTCAACATTTAATAATGACTTATTCATATCCAAATTCATGCTTGTTAACTTTAGTTAATGTACTGTGAGCTATCGAACTAACAACTGTATCATTAACTAACATGAACAAATACTGTAAGGATTATATTGTTCATTGTTTGCTTATGTTAGCAAACGCATTAACTAACATCAACTACAACCTTATTAAACTGATGAACAGCAGTTCAGAATTGATTCCTCTTTAAATAAATTAAATCATCATGAACTTTGATCTTTAAAAGTATGCAGATATTCATAATTATCTACAATAAACACCGCATGAAAGATAATATTCAAATACGGATGATAGTTGTAAGAGTAACTGCATTGTAAGAGTCTGTTTAGGGACATTTCTTTGAACCCGAACTGATGCAGTTAGTAGCTTTTTTTATTTCTACAATGGAAAGTTCACTCATGCCACTCATCCTCCACTTGTTGCAAACCTCTTAGACTTTCTTTCTTCTGTTGAACACTAAGGAAGATAATCTTAAGAATGTTGGAAAAAACAGCTCTTGCCATCCATAGTATTTTTTTTTCAATTCCATTAAGCAGTTTCTATGCGATATTCCACAATGCACATACAAATAGGTGGATAAATACAACCACTGACTTCCATAGCATTTGTTTGTTCCTACGATGTACATCAATGGGTGCTTCTTTCCAACATTCTTCAGGATATCTTGCTTTGTGTTCAACAGTAAAGAATTTGATAAAAGTTTAACCAATTAAGTGTGAGTAAATGATCAGAAAAATTCATTTATCTCAATTCAAAAATCTTTTTTGGATGAACTGTGCCTTTAAACATCCATGTCAGAAGACGTGATGATTGTGATGGATGACTACGGAGACCCGGAAGGGACGTGGGGGTGGGGAAAAAAAAGGTTGAAGAAAAAAAAATTGGTGGAAAAAAAAAAACTGGGTGGGAGAAAAAAAAACCTGAGTGATAGGAAAACATAGTTGCAACTTTTTTGTGTTCCCTCGCAAAGATGTTTTGCGTTATCTCGCAAAACTGTTTCTCAACAAACACTTCCTTTTCACTTCATTCATGTAAACCCTCCTGTTTTTGCCTAAATTCTCCCGTATTTTACCATTCTATCTCACTATCATCCTATCATTAAGTATTTTCCCATATTTCTGATATATTTTTAATCTTAAAAGCACGCTGAAATTAATATTAAAATGTCTGCGTTCACTTTTTTTTACATTAAAGCAGTGCGTCGATCATCGCCTTTCATATGGTACCTCTTAACCAGTGAATGAATGTATAAGCACTCCGTACAATAAACTGATCCCAGATCAGCTTCTGTACACGCCATTTACAGAGGAGCAAAAGCGCAGGACACTTTTGGATTCGGGTGTATGTTTAAACAGACAAATACACTGAATAATATGTAAACATCTCCGTCCTGCATGTTTTATTTTAAACAGCTAATTTGGCCGACTCAGCGGACCCATTAGAGCTCGCCAAATCAGTCTTTTTCTGACGTGGGGCTTTCGACATCGAGGTGCAAAGTTCAGAAATAGTCCACAAAACAAATTTGCAGCTGCAGCAATAAACTTGGGGTAAGTTGTAACTATGTATTTAGTAAATTTAAGAATTAGTTTGCAGAGCTCCCGACTTTGCGACTTCACATGGGGGACGCTAAACCGGAAGTCCCTTAAACAGCTAATTTTCTCTTAAATGAGCACAAACAGTTTCTAAAGTAATGGAATGCTTTCATTATAGATCTGTGCATTCTTACAGAGACACCTCTGTTATCAAACTAAACAAAACGAGAGATTCAGTTGCTGCTCACTTGTTTGATAACAGATGTGTCACTTTAAATGGCGTGTACAGAAGCTGATCTGGGATCAGTTTATTGTACAGAGCGCGTCTGTCTGCGCTTATACATACATTCACTGGTTCAGAGGTTGCATATGAAAGGCGACGATCAACGCACAGCTTTAAAGTAAAGAAAGTGGGTTAGAATGGGAGAGTTTACATGAATGAAGTGAACAGGAAGTGTTTGTGGAGAAACAGTTTTGCAAGATAACGCAAAACATCTTTGCGAGGGAACGCAAAAACCTTAAAAATATGTTTTCCTATCACTCTGTTTTTTTTCTCCCACCCAGTTTTTTTTTTCTTCCACCAATTTTTTCCCCACCGGGTCTCCGTAGATGACAATATCATCCAACGCTTTAAAAAAGGTCTTACAAAGTTTATTTCCATTAGGAGATGCACTCATTTTTTTGGCAGAGACTAACTGTAACTCCAGCACTTCTTAAGACCTCCAATGGGTTTTATGTGTGAAAATGAAGAATTCTTTCACAATTTGAGCCTGATTAATCTTTGTATTGTCATCCTTGAATTTGACCAGGAGATATTTCTTCTGACATGTTTGTTTATTAAAGAAATAATAAGTTATACATTAGGGCTGCACAATTTATCATTTCAGCATCGATATCGCAATGTGGAAATATGCAGTAGTCAAATCGCAGGATGCCAAGCAATTTCAAGTAAATTTAAACCATTTGGACACAAGAAATTATCAAGTTTGCCACTTTAACAAAGAATAATTGTGTTAATTCTTTATACAAAGAAGATTATAGAGAGTTATTATATATTTAATTACTGAATTTCTGTACCTCAATGCTGTTAGGCTCCAGCAAATACCATAAAGCAATGTTTAATTTAATTTTTAACTTTATTCCATTGTTTTCATTTGTGCTTTATTTTATTTAATTTCATAATATTTTGTACATTCTATGCAGAAGCACTCCAGTAAACATGATTGATTCATTGACATCGCAATATATTGCAGAAAAATAAAATATTGTAATGTCAGTTTTTTCCAATATCTTGCAGCCCTTTTATACATCGAGGTTTAAAAGAATTGTTGGCTAACATAAAAAATGACAGAAACATTTTGCACTGTGATAGAAATCTAAAACACTTAAAGCGCCCCTATTATGGGTTTTTGAAAGTGACCTTCCATGCAGTGTGTAACACAGCTCTAAGTGAATGAAAACATCCAGCTGAGGTTTAAATCTGAAAGTGCACCGTGTTTAAAACTATTGATTCTTTAGCGGAATATTTGACTCAGAGTCGAATAAACGAATCGAGTTGGGTTCAGATCTTTTGATTGATCACATCAACGTCGACACGGTACATTACCAAATATGTAGTTCCAGTTCCGGTAAAATGTGAACGCGCTTTCACTTCAGACACTAGTGGAGGCGAGGGGGATCACAGGACTGATCATGACGCGAAGATGACGATCACTGAAAGATGGAGATTCGGCTGCGGGGAATGAAGGGTTAAAGTTCATTTTCACAACAACACCACAGTATAGCCATAGTGCTGTGTTTGTTCCTGTCATTTTTCTGATTTTTGATACAATAACCTAAGCTGCAACGCGGGATTCGCCGGCCGTTTGCTATTAGAGGAAGGAGCAGCAGAGACTATGGGACTGTCAGACTTTGACAGGGACTTTGTCAGTAACTTTTACAGTTCAAATGGATCAGTTTCTTCTTATGTATGTGTTTAATAGTGTGTTATAAGTTGTAATGGCCCCGCGCGGCTTGTAATCACATATCGATTATAGATCAGTGCTTGTACTATATTTTTTCAGGCTAAATCTGTGTGAGGCTGTTCACATATCGCGTCCAAAACCATGTTAAAAACGTGACGCATGCTTCCTCCTTTACCCATTTTAAATGCGTTTCTGAACTTGTGATCCTCTGCTGTTTGTCTTTGCTATGGCCACCATCAGCTGTTCTTCACACACGTGGCGGTCAATTTTCAAACAATTTTTAAAATAACGTTTGCCACTGTGTGGATTAATACTGAATGTGTGTTGTTGTTATTACTTGGGGTTAGGGTTAAGAGTAGTGTAATATGCTGGTGTTTAACTGCATTGCTTTATCGCATTCCTGCTTTGGGCTCATACTTTCTGCTACTTCATACTGTAGCCGTGGTGGGCATTTCTCTCTGTCTCGTGCTGAACGCAGTCGACCAATCGCAATAGACTGGGTCATTGGTTCAATCAGCGCAGATTAGCTTCGCACTAAGAAGGGGTTTGGGATCAAATGAATTGCTGAACGATTCATATGGGAGTCGCTGGGATAATCAGGTAAAAATAAATGCATATTATAAGACAATGGAAGTGTTTTTTGACCTTGCACGCATATAAGCTGATGTTGGAGACCCCTAAAACCAAAATATGACCTTTTTTAATGCAAAATAGAGGCTCATTAAGTATTTGCTTACTGTAAAACTAAACAGATGTTTAGATTGGGCAGTGTATAATTGTACAACTTATAAATAGGGATGCTCCGATCAGAATTTTTGCAGTCGATACAGAGTACCAATTCCTTGACATGTTGATCGGCCGATACAGAGTACAAATTCTGATTCTTCAAGCTTTATTTAATGCATAAAGCACATTTTCACTCTAAGTATGAGATTTAACTAATAGAATAAATGAAAGATGTTGCATATAATCTCTTAAACATGTCTCTTATAGCCATTTAGTGTGGACATGATCAGAGGCAGCTTTATAGAAAATAATAGATAAAACAGATTTTAAAAATTGGTAAGAAAAATCACTAACAAAGCAATTTGGAAGCATCGCAAATGACGAAAGAATAATTCATCATGTCTCAATGAAGTTTAGAGGACATATTTGATGCATAAGAAGATAAAACGCACATATACCTCCATTACTGCATACTTAAAGGAAATAGGCCTATAAACCACTTTTATATAAACGTTTATTACGATTAGTTGTATTAATAATTTTTTAAGTTAAAAATAATTTAAGGTTTTTTTATTTCTCTAATACTTCCAGCCTAGCTTTACTGAACTTGCAATATTGTAAATTGCAATAAATACTGGTTGTAAACTCGTAAGCAAACACTTTTGATCAGTTCATGAGAACGGCCAGATTACCAAGTACCGATCGAGTCATGAAATGTGATTATCGGCCGATACCAATCTCTGGTCGATCAATTGGACCATCCCTACTTACGAAATTAATTTTTATATGCTTTCATACAGTTGTAAAACGCAAACGCGATGCTGCCAATTTACATTTAGCAGATGTTTTTGACCAAAACGACTAACAATCGAGGAGGCATTCAGTGATTCAACAAGAAGAGGCAATACACACAAGAAGTGCCAATTATACAAAGTAACTGAAGAAAGAAGAAAAGAAGAAAGAAATGGATAAAGGTTTGCAACCAATCATTTTAAGAATTAATTATTTTTTACTCGACTTTCCAAAATAGGTGGATGAAAATATAGCTACTAGGCATGGGCCGGTTTAAGATTCTGATGGTAATATAACCTTGGATATAAATATCATTTTCATGGTATAGAGATTACGGCTCTAAAATATATTCTTTTTAAATGTCTGGGTAAAAAACAAAACTGTTTTCCCCTTTGTACACAATATATTTTAATTTGGGAAACATTTAAATTATTTTGGAGCAATAAACATGTCAGGCTAAATAGTTTAAATTCATTTATTTTCTGCTGGAGATATTGCTGTCCTAAAAAACGAAAAAAAAAAAAAAAAAAAAAAGTAAAAAAAAAAAATCCTACTTATACCTTCCGAACGGTATAGCAGAAAATTTTAACGCTTTAAAACCTTGACTTTTCCAAACTGCTGTATACCTTGAACACGGTTATCGTCCCATGCCCAATAGCTATTGACCTCCATATTGTTGTTTTGTTCATGCTATGGATGTCAATATCTGCTTTTCCACATGAATTCCACATTTTGTGTTCAACGTTTGATAAACGTTTGCAACCACTTGAGTGTGAGTAAATGCTGAGGTAAATTTAACTTTTGGGTACAAATGACCTCAGCGTTTACTCACACTCAAGTGGTTTTCAAAATGTTTGTACTTTTTGGTGTTTCTAATAATCATTTTTACCCAATATATAGAAATAGGTGGATGAAACGAGGCTATTGACTTCCATATTGTTGTTTTTGTTCACACTATAGATGTCAATAACTGCTTTTTTCTCCCGAATATATCATTTTGTGTTCAACAGAAGAAAAATATATATAAAAAAGTTTGCAACCGTGCACTTGAGTGAATAATCGCTGAGGTAAATTTCACTTTTAGGTGAAAATTATCTCAGTGTTTACTCAAAACTCAAGTGTTTTTGAACATTTTTGCGCAATTTGGTGTTCCCATTAAGCATTTTTTACTCGATATTCCAAAAAAGGTGGCTGAAAACATATATTTCATATTGTTTCTGTTCACGCTATGTATGTAAATATCTGGTTTCCCCTGAATATCTTCTTTTGTGTTCAACAAAACAAAAAAAAAATAAAAGTTTGCAAACACTTGAATGAGTAAACGGTGAGGTAAATTTCACTTTTGGGTGAAAATTACCACAGCGTTTACTCACAACTCTAGTGATTTTTACTTTTCTGAACATTTTCCAGAATATCTTATGTGCAATTTCAACATGTTTGGCATTTCCATTAAGCATTTTCATGCGATATTCCAAAATGGGAGGATGAAAACATAGCTACTGACTTCCATATTTTTGTTTTTGTTCACTATGGATGTTAATATCTGCTTTTTCTCACCAATATCTTGTGTTCAACAGAAGAATTTATTTTTTTTATAAAAGTTTGCAACCACTCCCTAGTGAGTAAACGCTGAGATAAATTTGACTTCTGGGTAAAAAAAATAAATGGCCTCAATGTTACTCACATTTAAGTGGTTATCAACATTTTGGCATTTCCATTAAGCATTTCTTACGCTATATTCCAAAATAGGAGGATGAAAACATAGCCATTGCCTTCCATATTGGTTTTTGTTCATGCTATGGATGTCAACGGCTGCTTCTCCCCGAACATCTTGTTTTGTGTTCAACAGAAGTAAAAAAATATATACAAAAGTTTGCAACTGTGCACTTGAGTGAGTAAACACTGAGGTAAATTTCACTTTTGTGTACAAATTACCTCAACGTTTACTCAAAACTCAAGAGATTTTCAACAATTTTGCGCATTTTGGTGCTCCCATTAAGCTTTTTTTTAAACTCAATATTCCAAAATAGGTGGCTGAAAACATGGCTATTGACTTCCATATTGTTTTTTGTTCAAGCTATGGATGTGAATAGCTGCTATTTCCCCCAAATATCTCGTTTTGTGTTTAACAGAAGAAAAAAAATAAGTAAAAGTTTGCAACCATGCACCTAAGTGTGAGTAAACGCTGAGGTAATTTTCACTTTGGGGTAAAAAAATTACCTCAGCGTTTACTCACAGTCAAGTGGTTTTAACTCTTCTCATCATTCTTCAAAATATCTTGAGTAATTTCAAAATTGATGCGCATTTTGATAAAGTTTGCCACTCGACTATAGAGAAAGTTAAACACTGAGGTAATATTCACTTTTAGGTGAACTGTCCCTTTAAGATCAACGGTTCTTCCGCAGCAGATATAAACAAACACATTAATATATGATATATTATGCGGATTGACAATCACTCACTCATCTTCTGGAAAGACGTCTGGTTTTTGAGGTCAGACGGAGCAGCAGATGTCCTGGTTATTATCTGAGTGTTTGAGAGAGGTTGAGAATTGTCGCCGTCTCTCTTTCCCTCTCTCCGAGCATCTGCCGAGCATGTTTTACATAGAAAAACAGCAGACACCTCTTGACTTGTGTGTGTTTCAGTCAGTCTGTCTCTGTCTATCTATCGCTGTGTGAAGAATGGCAGAATTTGAATACTGGAGCAGCAGCAGGAGGAAGCGCGCAGTGAGTAGTCAAATACCTGCCGACAGTGTAAACTCAACAACACAAGGGTGAATAGAGAAATACACACCTGATCTGAACAAAACACTGCACGTCGTCCCTCTTTACTTCACAAAAGAGTAAATCCTGGATGTTTTACTTTTAATGTGACAGGAGGTAGTGTACAATACTTGATGGTGTACTACACTCACCGGCCACTTTATTAGGTACACCTTATACAAGTATCGGGTTGGACCTCTTATGCCTTCAGAACTGCCTTAATCCTTCGTGGCATAGATTCAACAAGGTACTGGAAATTTTCCTGAAATTTTGGTCCATATTGACATGATAGCATCACACAGTTGCTGCAGATTTGTCAGCTGCACATCCATGATGCGAATCTCCCATTCCACCACATCACAAAGGTGCTCTATTGGATTGAACTCTAGTGACTGTGGAGGCCATTTGAGTTCAGTGAACTCATTGTCATGTTCAAGACACCAGTCTAAGATGATTTATGGCGCATTATCCTGCTGGAAGTAACCATCAGAAGATGGGTACACTGTGGTCATAAAAAGATGGACATGGTCATCAACAATACTCAGGTAGGCTGTGGTGTTGACATAATGCTCAATTGTTACTAATGGGCCCAAAGTCTGCCAAGAAAAAATCCCCCACACCATTACACCAGATCCATGCTTTCATGTTGTTGATGCCAAATTCTGACCCGACCATCTGAATGTTGCAGCAGAAATCCAGACTCATCAGACCAGGCGACGTTTCTCCAATCTTCTATTGTCCAATTTTGGTGAGCCTGTGTGAATTGTAGCCTCAGTTTCCTGTTCTTGGCTGACAGTAGTGGCACCCGGTGTGGTCATCTGCTGCTGTAGCCCATCCGCCTCAAGGTTGGACGTGTTGTGCGTTCAGAGATGCTCTTCTGCAGACCTCGGTTGTAACCAGTGGTTATTTGAGTTACTGTTGCCTTTCTATCAGCTGAAACCAGTCTGGCCATTCTCCTTTGACCTCTGGCATCAACAAGACATTTGTGCCCACAGAACTGTCGCTCACTGGATATTTTCTCTTTTTTTGACCATTCTCTGTAAACCCTAGAGATGGTTGTGCGTGAAAATCCCAGTTGATCAGTGGTTTCTGAAATACTCAGACCAACAACCATGCCACGTTCAAAGTCACTTAAATCACCCTATTCTCCATTCTGATGCTCGGTTTGAACTGCAGCAGATCGTCTTGACCATGTCTACATGCCTAAATGCATTGAGTTGCTGCCATGTGATTGGCTGATTAGAAATTCGCGTTAACGTGCAGTTGGACAGGTGTCTCTAATAAAGTGGCTGATGAGTGTGTAGTCAGGTATCGTACACACTTAAAAAAAATGCTGGGTTCCACACAATACCTTGATCTAGTCAGAACGTAAATCAATTAAGTTAACTTAATAGTTTTTACAGTTTTTAAATTTATTAAACTTAAAACAATTAAGTTGTCCCTAAAAAATAAGACAATAAATAAGTATTTTGAACAAGCAACAAAAAACTTTAACAAACTTTTTAATGGCAATTGAAGTTAAATTACTGTGGTAAATAAAATAAAGCTAAATAAAAATGAAACAAATAAATACTTTGAAAAATAAAGTAAATATACATTTAAATTAGGCCTACTGATCTGAAGACAACACAGCACATCTTCCATCTTTACTTCACAGAAGAGTAAATCCAACTGACATATAAATGTCAGTATCTGATGTCAATATGATTTAAGATGTTGGCTGGTTGGATTTTGGTCACTTTCCAACACAACCTAAAATCAACCAAATATCAACATCATTTGACATCATTATTGGACATCAAAATAACGTTGTCCTTAAACGCTGGCTAGACATTGAATTTTGGTCACCTGACATCACGACCTAAATCTAACCTAATATTGGCGTCTTATGATGTTGTGTGCCTGCTGGGCAATAACTAAATGCACTACAGAATGTTTCATTTACACACATCCACAAATTAGATCTAAACGCATCAGCTTTTTACAGCGTAATACTCACTACTCTTGAGTACATATGAAAGGCCTACTTTTTACTCATATTTTGAGTAATATTTACAACAGATACTTTTACTCTACTTGCACTACATTTTTAAGCACAAGTATGATTTTTCAGTACTCTTTACACCACTGCAGAAGAGTAAATATTGAAAGTTTAACTTTTAATGTGACAGGAGGTAGTGTACAGTGCTTAGTAGTGTACTATAGTCATGTACTGTACATGAATGGTTTGAGACTTGTGGAGCTGCGCATTAATGGATTTGCTCTTCAGTGTTTGGACTTTCAGCAGTGAAAATTTAATCACACTGAACTGAACTAAACTGAACTTCAACTCTAAAAACTGGACTGACACAGTTTCAGTTTAATAGAACTTCTATGTGAAGCTGCTCTGACACAATCTACTGTACATTGTAAAAGTGCCATAAAAATAAAGCTAAATGTACTAATTTCAGAAGATCACCTTGGGACATGCTTAATAATACACTGTCTGCACAGTAGTCTTTTGTTATTGTTGGAAATTAATATAGCATAAATGTGCAAAAATAACTGGTGACCACTCAAAAAACAAATCTTGTTGTGTGTATTGGTGCATAATCATCCTGATACACAGCACTACCATCAGAATACACTGGGTTTGAACCATTGGATGCGCATGGTCCTCCAGAATGGTTCAGTATTCCCTGGCAGTGACAAGCCCATCTAGCACAAGTATTGGGCCAGGGGAATGCCATGATATTGCAGCCCAAACCATCACTAATCCACCCCCATGCTTCACTTTGGGCATGCGACAGCTTGAGTGCCACGTTTTTTTGGGGGTTTCTCCACACCATAACTCTCTCGGATGTGGGACAGACAGAAAAGGTGGACTCATCAGAGAACAATACATGTTTCGCAATGTCCAAAGCACAAGATTTTTTTGCTGTTGGCACCATTGAAATGATGTTTGGCATTGGCTCAAGTGATCAAAAGTTTGGCTATAGCAGCCCGGCCATGTATATTGACCCTGTGGAGCTCCTGATGAGCAGTTTTGGTGTAAACAGGAGTGTTGAGGTGCACGTTTAATTCTGCGGTGAGCTGTGATTTTGTTTTTTGGATACAATTTGGGTTAGCAACTGGATATCCCTTTCAGACAGCTTCCAATTGCATCCACAGTTACTCCTGTTGGATGTGGTTCGTCCTTCTTGGTGGTTTGCTGAGATTACTGTGGCTCTTGATACATCACAAATACTTGCTGTCTAGATGCACCACCAGAACGCGTACCAATAATTTGTCCTCTTTTGAACTCTGATATGTCACCCAGGGGTTGAACGGTACAGCTTAGTGGTTAGCACTGTCGCCTCACAGCAAGAAGGTTGCTGGTTCGAGCTGGGCCAGTTGGTGTTTCTGTGTGGAGTCTGCATGTTCTCTCCATGTTCGCGTGGATTTCCTCCAGGTGAATTGGAGGAACTAAATTGTCCTTAGTGTATGAGTGTGTGTGTGTGTGTGTGTGTGTGTGTGTGTGTATGTGTGTGTGTGTGTGTGAAAGAGTGTATAGGTGTTTCCCAGTACTGGGTTGTGGCTGGAAGGGCATCCACTGCATTAAACATATGCTAGAGAAGTTGGCGGTTCATTCCGCTGTGGCGACCTCTGATAAATCAGGGACTAAGCTGAATAAAATGAATTAATGTCACCCATAATGTTGTGTATATTGCAATAAAACTACAAAACTGTGCCAATTAAACCTTCACACTCTCATATAGGTTTGTTTTGAGCAGAGGATGTTTTGGGGAGAGTTTTGTAAATGTCAAATGATCAAACTCCACGTCTGATTCCATATGTTTCCATTTCCTGTTGTGTCTTTATGCAAAGAAGAGCCAAAAAAAGGTTCTTATTCAGCAAATGATTTCTCCTACAACGTGTAAATACAAAAACACTTCCTGCAAACTGACAACACAACACCTCAGCATTTACATGACAGTCAAATAAACTGGAGGGTAACCTTCACATCCACCTTCAGCACTGCAACATCACACAGTACACCACATTCAGCTGTTTATCAGCAATTGGATAATATTATACAGTGGCTGTGAGTAAAAATTAAATTAAATTAAAATGTAAATGAAAAGTGAAAATACAATAAAATCTCAAGCTTTCAGCCGTCTACAGTTCAACTTTTCGGTGACTCAAAAGGCAGAAATAAAATAAAATGAAATAAATAAAATTGAATTAATGATAAAATAGACAAAATAAAATAATCAAAAATAAAAATAAAGCATTTAAAATTATAAAATAAAAACTATAAAATAATAATAATAATAATAAATACAATTTAATTTAATAATAAAATAGACAAAATAATAAAAATAAAAGTATTTAAGATAAAATGAAGAAAAAAAATTAATAAAATAAAATTAATAATAAAAACAAAATAAAATAAATTGAAAAAATAAAGTATTTAAATTTATAAAATGAAAAAAAATTACATAAAAAACAAATAAAATTTAATTAATGATAAAATACACAAAATAAAATAAATAAAAATAAAATATTTAAAATTATAAAATGAAAAAAATTAAATAAAACAAATTAATAAAACAAATAAAATAAAATGTAATTATTAAAAGACTAAATAAATTAAAATAAAATAAAGTATTTCAAATTATAAAATGAAAAAAAGTTATAAAAATAATCAAATAAATAAAATAAAATGTAATTAACAATAACAGACAAAATTAAATAAATAAAAATAAAATAAAGTATTAAAATTATAAAATGAAAAACATAAAATAAAATGATTAAAAATAGAAAAAATAAAATAAAAGGATTAAAAATAAAATAAATTATCATTTCAAATATAAATGATAAAATAAAACATAAAATAAAACAAAATAAAAATATGTAAATAAGAAAATATTAGTTATATATAATGCAATGACGTTGGGTCAGTTTTGAGTGTGACTTAAGTAAAGTATACTTTTTGGGGTCACTGAATGTTGATTATGCAAACACACACACACAAGACAAAAACTCTTTGGATGTTATAACTTGTGTAAAATAAATTTTAATTGACATGTTCTCATTATTAAACACATTAAATCAACATTTAATGATGACAAGACTGTTGTATTCACTGAAAAAAGCCGCATTTTTAAATTTATCCTAAAACTAGAACCATAATGCTAAACAATACAAACATTAACAACACACATTTATTTCACTGACCTCACATTCTCCATGATCTTACAAAATATTGCATTTTTATTATATGTTTTTGTATTGAACACTCAAGACATTCACATAACCAGCCTCTAGCTCTCCATAACTCTTCAAATAGGATATAATAATATATAAATGTAGATGTTTAAAGGTGTTTAAGTGTGTGTGCGTGTGTGCGTACATGTGCATGTAAACACTAGCAGCTTCTCTGTGAAAAATGCCTCGATGCCAAACCCTGATATATAAAATCATAAGAGAGAGAGATCGAGATTTCATATTTGTCATATCTTCAGCATGAGTGATTTCGAAATGTTTGGACTTGTACCTAGTGCAAATAAAAGGTGTAAAAACAGGGGAGTAAAAAGTACTGAGAAATTGTGTTTAAGCTACAGAATGAATTTTTAAATATATTATTATTATTATTATCATCATCATCATAATTTTTAATATATTCCTTTTCCTGAATGGTAAGTCAGGAGTTGTATACAGTGCATACGGAAAGTATTCATAGCGCTTCACTTTTTCCACATTGTTTTATGTTACAGCCTCATCCAAAATGGATTAAAGTAATTTATCTCCTCAAAATTCTACACACAATACCCCATAATGACAATATGGAAAAAGAGTTTTGAAATTGTTGCAAGTTTATTAAAATAAAAACCTGAAAAATCACATGTACATAAGTATTCACAGTCTTTGCCGTGAAGCTCTAAATTGAGCTCAGGTACATTCTGTTTTCACTGATCATTCTTGAGATGTTTTAGCAGCTTCATTGGAATTCACCTGTGGTAAATTCAGTTGATTGGACATGATTTGAAAAGGCATACACCTGTCTATATAAGGTCCCAGGGTCGACAGTGCATGCCAATGCACAAACAAGCATGAAGACAAAGGAATTGTCTGTAGACCTCCAAGACAGGATTGTCTCGAGGCACAAGGCTGGGGAAGGTTACAGAAAAATTTCTGCTGCTTTAAAAAGTTCCAATGAGCACAGTGGCCTCCATCATCCGTAAGTGGAAGATGTTTGCAACCACCAGGACTCTTCCTAGAGCTGGCCGGCCATCTAAGCTGAGTGATCGGGGAGAGGGGCCTTAGTCAGGTAGGTGATCAATAACCCGATGGTCACTCTGTCTGAGCTCCAGCGATCTTCAGTGGAGAGAGGAGAACCTTACAGAAGGACAACTATCTGTGCAGCAATCCACCATCAGGCATGTATGGTCGAGTGGCCAGACAGAAGCCACTCCCCGCCTGAAGTTTGCCAAAAGGCGTCTGAAGGACTCTCAAACCATAAGAACCAAAATTTTCTGGTCTGATGAGACTAAAATTTAACTCTTTGGAGTGAATGTCAGGCGTTACTTTTGGAGAAAACCAGGCAGCGCTCAACACCAGGCTAATACCATCCCTACAGTGAAGCATGGTGGTGGCAGCATCATGTTGTGAGGATGTTTTTCAGCTGCAGGAACTGGAAGACTAGCCAGGATAGAGGGAAAGATGAATGCAGCAATGTACAGAGACATCCTGAATGAAAACCTGCTTCAGAGTGCTCATGACCTCAGACTGGGGCGACGGTTCATCTTCCAGTAGGACAATAACCCAAAGCACACTGCCAAAATATCAATGGGGAGTAGCTTCACAACAACTCGGTGAATGTCCTTGAGTGGCCCAGCCAGAGTCCAGACCTAAATCCTATGGAACATCTGTGGAGAGATCTGAAAATGGCTGTACACTATCGCTTCCCATCCAACCTGACAGAGCTTGAGAGGCATCATGTTCAAAAAGACTTGAGGCTGTAATTGCTGCCAAAGGTGCATCAACAAAGTATTGAGCAAAGGCTGTGAATACTGATGTACATGTGATTTTCAGGTTTTTAATTTTTAATAAATTTACAACAATTTCCAAAAACTCTTTTTTCACATTGTCATTATGGGGTATTCTGTGGAGAATTTTGAGGAAATAAATGAATTTAATCCATTCTGGAATAAGGCTGTAACATAAAATAATGTGGAAAAAGTGAAGCGCTATGAATACTTACCGGATGCACTGTATCTTCTGGTATATTTTTCACTCAAAACAAACATTTGTTCTGACATATGTTCACTTTTTTATTATAATATAATAGTATTAACAATAATTATAATTGAAGATTTCAATTAAATTATGGAGGTATAAATTTGGATTTTCAGCAAGAGTACAAGTGTTCAGTGTCAGCAGTGGTCAAAGTAAAGGTTCCTGAAATAATACTTTAGAATATAATACAATTTATCCAGTACTTTACACCCCGGCTTTTAATAAAATTCAAGCATAACCAGCAGCCAATCAGAAGTAGAGTGACATTCCCTAAATAACACACAAAAAATAGCACCTAATCAACGCCATGATTATCTTTCAGCCTGATTTCAGCCATTTGTGGAACATTTAAATCAGGCAGGCAGTTTTACAGCTTTACTTTAGGCCAAAACTTTACTTCAGCTTTACTTTAATGATGTTTTCACACCATTTGTTGGTTGATATAATCAGGTAGTCATACATAGCATAGCCAAAAATATGTGTACAGTGTTGGAAAATAAATGAAGGGATTTTCTGGTGTTTTCAAACAAAGATTATGCAGTTATTAATAGGTCTACACTGTAAAAAATCCATAAATTAGCAGTTTTAAGTATTTTGTGGTTCATGTTTGTATTTTTTCCCCGTTTATTTATGCTTTTAAATTGCATTATGAGATCTTGATCTTTCTTCCAACAACTTTTAACCTTGAAAAGATCAAAAAAGTGATTTTTATGAACCTTTTTAATAGTTTACAGTGATATATTTTCTGGTTTGGTGTTGTATATTACACTACAAAAACCTTGTAATAAACTGCCAGCTCATTTTATTTCTCTATGTATTATTTCTTTAACATAATTTCAAAGTACTAAAATGTCAATAAAAGTCACTTTGTTAAACTGCAGAGTTGAATTTTCAACATTAAAAGTCGACAGAGCAGAGATCAACATCCCATAATGCAAATTTACAACCGGAAATGAACAAAAAACACAAAATACACATCGTTTTTACAGTGTAGCTAAAATATTAATCTAAATAAAAACAAAGCGAATGAACATTTACTCACCCTCAGGTCATACAAGATGTGGATGATATTGTTTCTTCATCAATGAATCAATGAACGCTCTGCAGTGAATGACAATTCAAACGGCACATAAAAACAAGTCCATCAATTAATGTGAGGTGAAATGCTGACATGAGTTTTTAAAAAGCCAAAATACTGGTTCACCGTTCTTTATATAATGCTAACCTTAGAGAAAAATTACATTGGATATTGATTGGATAGTTCTCTTTTGATTCAGACGATTTTTGTACTGAAAAAAGGTAGTATGTAACTATGTTTCCATCTAAAAATGTGAATTAACTTTATGCCCAAAACTGGATTATTGCATAAAAGATATGCAAATAAAGCAGCGTTTCCATCCAACGAGTGAAAGCGAACACAATCGTCACTTCCTGATTATCTGGCGCCAAATATCAACTGTAAAAATGGAATTTACTGCGGTAGGAGAAGCTGCGTGAATCTTTTCCTTATTTAATAAATGACTTGTGCCTCAGAAGGCAATCCTGACATGCAGTGAATGCGCGGTGGTGCTTGAAGGCGTGAGACGTGGAGCACAGAAGCTCTTGATTCTGGAGGTCATTAATAATATAATAACACTAATACTTAAACGGTAAGGTGTTTTAAAATGCAACATTTCAGATGTTTACAGTGTGCTCAGCCTGCTGGTTTATCTATTTGAACACATTTTTATCATCACAT
>NC_079439.1:10311589-10314089 GCF_903798145.1 Danio aesculapii
GAATTTTTTAATTAGCCTACATTATTAACAGGTAATTTTGTTATGGTATATACTTTAATCCTAGGAAAGGCAAAAATAAATAAATAAAATAAGACCTTTGTAATGAAATCCAAGACTTATCAAATTTAGGACTTTTTCAATGCTTTTAAGACCCCGTGGGTACTCTGATAATCCATACCCCTAAACCCAACCCTCACAGGAAACAATCAGCATTTTTACATTTTCAAAATACTTCATTCTGTGTGATTTATGAGCTGTTTTCCTCATGGGGTCTAAATTTAACCCAAAGCGTAAGGAACACAAAGTACAAACACATATACACACACTCACCGTGGCCTCACAGCCCTGACCACCGAAACCGTTGCTGGAGGACAGCAGGTGGTAACAGTTAGCGCTGACGTCACAGTGGGTCTGAATGTACTGCTTCGCTGGAAAAGTGTTTGTGACCTGCCAGGTGCGACTGTCCCACACCCTGAGGCCGACAAAACACATGAAAACACACACTGTCAAATCAAAATGTGGATTTTGACAAAATGCATGGTTTCAAAGAAGCCTTATATAAATTAAGATTAAATATTTCTCCATGCCTTTAACTACTTGCATTTAACTTTAACTAATTGCATTTAACTAATTAGAGCAGGCTTTGTGATTTGCTATATCTTAATGTAAGTATACTGAAGATAAAGTTATTAGCCCTTCTGTGTTTTTTTTTTCTTTTTTAAATATTTCCCAATAGATGTTTAACAGAGCAAGGAAATTTTCACAGTATGTCTGATAATATTTTTTCTTCTGGAGAAAGTCTTATTTGTTTTATTTTGGCTAGAATAAAAGCAGTTAAAAAAACAAAAAAACATTTTAAGTTCAATATTATTAGCTCCCTTATGCAATATTTTTTTCAATTGTCTACAGAACAAACCACTGTAATATAATGACTTGCCTAATTAATCTAGTTAAGCCAGGGGTCACCAAAGTTGTTCCTGGAGGGCCGATGTCCTGCAGATTTTAGCTCCAACCCTAATCAAACACACCTGAATAAGCTAATCAAGGTCTTACTAGGTGTACTTGAAACACCCAGGCAGGTGTTTTGAGGCAAGTTGAAGCGAAACCCTGGAGGGACACCAGCCCTCCAGGACCGAGATTGGTGACCCCTGAGTTAAGCCTTTAAATGTCACTTTAAACTTGGGAAAAAAAACATTAAACGGGGCTAAAAATTCAGAAAGGCTAATAATTCTGACGTCAACTGTATATTCATTTTACATATGGTTTTATTCAAAACTATTAAGACTAACAAGGAGTTGTCATAATATTAACATATAGTTGGTTTGATTATTTCTATTGTTTTTCTATTATCCTGGAATATTCTTCAGTCTGAACTAAAAATGTTTGAGCTCATCCCAATTAAACCATTTTGCTCTATCCTTTATAACAAACAACAACAGTCCATTTCTCAATGTATGTGTTTTTAACATATTGTAATGTGCTATAGCTCAATAACCAAACTGTATTTTTATATTATCTTTACTTTTATTCATTATTATTTTTTCATAAGCTGTGTGTTGACCTCATGGCCAGGTCACTCTTGTAAATCTTACAAGATCACCTGTAGATCTTTATCTCAATGGTTTTTTTTTTAATTGGTTAAATAAAGAAATATATACTGCCATCATTTGTGAATCACATTTAGATAAAATCATCTGACAAATAATTAAATGTAAACATTCACTTAAAAATGAAGATTTCAGAATAAATCAAACATTGTAAACAATAGTTAATAAAAAACATCAACCGTACATTTTTAGTACAGGTCCATTAAATAGGTTTTCTATTTTAATATAATAATAAATGCTGAAATTGATATTTTGAATAGTTCATGTTAACTAATGTGTTTGCTGCTGGTGGAATGACTTGGATGAATGATTTTTAGCCATTTTCAAGTATACACTTTACTACTAGCACTTTCTGTTCAATCTATTTGTCAGTTTACTGATTTGTTTTGCCACATATTCCTGTGTTAGATAAACT
Organism: Danio aesculapii; assembly: GCF_903798145.1. Taxonomy (NCBI): domain Eukaryota; kingdom Metazoa; phylum Chordata; class Actinopteri; order Cypriniformes; family Danionidae; genus Danio; species Danio aesculapii. The sequence goes on from NC_079439.1 coordinate 10,313,612, forward strand.
AAAACTTGTCGCAGAGCTCATAAAAAGTTGCTCTTTTGTTGGTCTGATTGCTACTATTATTCTTCCCATTTGTAAGGCGCTTTGAATAAAAGCATCAGCTAAATAAACAAATGTAAATGTAAAATGTAAATGGAACTAATGTTAACAAATGGAACCTTATTGTGCAGTGTATCCTATCTAGTTTCACGTACACAGCCTTGTGATGATTTATTTGACATTTTGTGATGATGTGACAACAACACAGGCTTATTTGTCTAGTAAATATTTCTAGAGAAATGCATCTCTACAAACAATCACCACACACACACACACACACACACACATCATGGCATTTCAGCGATCATCTGACCTGATAGTTTTGTCTTCTGAGGTCTGGACAATAGATGTGCTTCCTGGTACCCAACACACATGGGTCACCTGAAAAAAAAAACAAGTTTAAATTCAGTGACTAAAAAGATTATTAATATGCAAGAGATCA